>NW_013952498.1:1190777-1198118 GCF_001266775.1 Austrofundulus limnaeus | reverse complement strand
TTCTCCTATTATTATAAAAAAAAATAATAATAATGGTGTGGAGAGGATGGCTAAAGGGGGAGAAGGGAGGCCATCAAGAAAAAAAAAAATAAATTCTTAAGTCTAAGAATCACTCTTACTCTCAAGTAAAGTTAAGACTGCTCCAGAGGACCCTTAAGTGGCTAAGAGTTGCCACTAGGGGTCTGAGATGGACTGAAGACAGAGGAGAACACAGAGAAGATGGCCTCCTCCCCACCTGAGTGTTATTCTCAGTTATAAGGTATGGAAAACAGATTTAATCTGAAATACAAAAGAAAAAATTWAAAAAAAATTTAAATTAAAACTGCGTATAATGTTGGACTAAAAGGCAGATATTTGTGTGTGTCCTTCGGATAAAATTTTAAATATACTCAACTGGTGAGTGCATRCTGTGACCCCCTCCCCATGAAATAAAAATTACGGTGGGATTGAACTTTCATTTATTATATTAACAATCAAGCAATACAATGAATGAGCCTGGGGCGGGGGGAGGGGGGGCTCCTTTCGAACCAAGCTGTTGACGGAGYGGGGTTGTGTGCGTGCATGTGTGTGTGAAGCTGGTGTTGTCTGACAGTGACGAAGAGGAGGAGGGAGCTGCTCAACATTATCTCAGGCTCTGAGACAAAAAACTTTAAAGCTGCTGAGTTTTTGATCACAAAAACTGCTCTCATGATGCAAATGAGAACRTTTTATGTAATTTACAGACAATCAGTACAAGGTGACAACAATTACTGTGTTGAAAGTGAACTTATCTTTCATTTCTCATTTCATTTCTCCAACAACATTCTTGAACATGAAATCCGAGGCAGTGATTGGTCCATGTCGGGGGGTTTTCTAACTACACCATCCAGGATCAGCTTTGCAGCACAGCCAGGTGTCACAAATCAGCTCTAAGACTGACACTTAAGAATTACTCCTACATTTCGTTTAAAGTAAGACTGCGACGCTTGTTAACTGACTTTTACTCTCAGCTTTTAACTAAGACTTTTTTTACACTTAAGTCCACTCAGCAGCGTTCTTAAGAGTAATTCTAAGAAGTTTTATAAATACGGGCCCAGGTCAGTGATAGAAAAATGACTCTGCAGACCTGAAATTATCATTTATAAACAAACAGCTGATCTTTCAACAAGACAAACTGTGGTTTCAATGCAGCCTAAAGGGTCTGAAATCACAAGCTGAAAATAACTTAAAGCTTTATGTTTTTAGATTTAAAAAAACTACTCTGAAATCACAAGCATCTACGTATTCATGTGTGCAGATGTGTGACTTTAYTTTTGTGAAGAATCCAGTTACAAAAAGACACAGTTAAGATTTCTCTTTTTAGCTCATTTGCATGCAGATGACTGACCATGTAAGGTGTGGCAAAATCAATGTGATACATCTGAGAATAGATAAGGTGGGGGAACAGAAAGATGACACACACACACACAACCAGCGTTGAAGTGCATGGCAGCGCTGGAAGACAAAGAAAGAGGAACACAGACTCGTTAAGGAAAGAAAATAGAAAGAGATGACAGAGTACGAGAGCCAAGCAGAAGCCCAGCTGCTCTGTTGAGCAGATCAAAACCCACGTGAAGCAGAAAGAGGCCGCCAGACATGTTTGATTAAACTGAAATAAATGAGGCGGCCAGGATGAGAGCCAGGCTTTCAGAGGGAAGGAGAGGGTGAAGAAAGAAAAAGTGGATAAAAGGGTGAATCCTCTGCAGTCCAAGGATGGAAACGTAAAACTGTTGCCCATCTGCACCTTTCATAACACGAACACACAGGTAAGAACGTACGAAACAGAACAAAAGATTAGTTTTGTCTTTGTAGTAGGTAAGGCAAAGGTTTGTTTTCATGTGTTGTTGTCCTGCTGTGACACTGTGTACTGCTACATCAATCTCTTAATGTTGTGATTTGCTTTGTCCAGGCCTTTTCTGTTATTATGTACACAGCACTCCGCAGAACTGAACCAAACCTTTCTCTGATTTCCTTTAAAACGCCCAGCTTCTAGTGTCTACACAAACAAAACATGTTTTAGTCACCTTCAACCCAGTGAAAATAACAAACATATCTTTGATTTGCAGTTTCATGCAGACTGCCATAAAGAACTCAAAACATTAAGGTTTAAAAATACAAAAACAAAACGGATGATGAGGCAACTATTCTGTAGTTATCCCTACACATTTATCTAGTTTAAATGTGCAGGGAGGAATGAAGTAGGACTGGGCAATATGGCTGAAAAATGTATCAGGATATAAGCGTTTTACATCAGTCGATATCGATAATCATTGATTCGTTTTTTTTATTTTACCTATTTGAAATAAGGACCATGAGATAAAAGGTTGATTAATACTGCCAAACTGGTGACCTTTCCTTTTTTTTCCACAATTTCCTCTTAAACTGTAGCACTCATTTTCTCCTTTCACTCCAYGTCGTTCTTTTTTATTCTGAAGCAAGAAACATGAAACTGCTGCTGCGCATGTTAATGACAAGCTGCTGCTCACTTACCAAAGAGTGAGTGAGTTAGTTGATGCCACCTACCTTGTTTAGCTTGGCCATGAGAGGTCGAGTAGCTAAAGTCTTTCCTCTGCCTACATCACCCAGAATGCCATGTAATTCTGGATTTGAGGTCACTAAAGTTATCTACATTCTATCAGACACATTTTCTATTTGATCAYGTGTCTATCACGATATATACTGTATCACTATTGTTTTCTATTGATATTGATCATGTTATTGTTTTATTGCCCAGCCTTAGAAAGATGTAAATGGCTGCAGCTGAGACTGATTAAAATGTAGAACAGGTGTGAGATGAGGGACCAGACTGAGGAATAGTTAACTAAGAAAAGGGCCACAAGAAAACTCAAAACAGAGAAACACTGACGACAAACACAACAAAACCCAGAACAATAAATAATAAAAACCAGTAGACACAAATCCTGACATTTTTTAAGGTGGAATCTCTAAAGGTCTCAAACTAAGAGTAATTTACCTTTCTACCTTTCTTATCCATTATTTTCATTCCACTTTTGCCTATTGATGCTTCACTGTTCCTTTCTGTGCATCCTCACTTTGCCTGTGTCCACTTTTCTGTTAAGACCTGAGGGACTGGCACATCTTCATGTCACACAAGACAGAAAGAAAAAAGTTAAATAAATAAAAGGCATAGAGAATGGGATTGAGAGGGAAAAAAAAGAGTAAGACAGGCAGGCCAACAGTGAATCTGAGAAAGATGTAGACCTGTTGGGAGCTCAGGGTTTGTGTTGTCATTGTCTTGCTGTTGTCGTTAGTCCAAACAGGCCAACAGAGACCTGCTGAGTGACAGGCCACTGACAGACACACACTGTCAATAAAGGCAGCCCACATCTTACATAAGCATTTTAGCAAACCCTGTCTGCTCAGGGGAGCACACAGTAGATGGACAAGGCAAGCAAGATAAAATGATAGTAACGTCTCTGTTTTTGGAATAAGGTATACCTGTGCTCCTAAATGTGAAGATAAGAACTCAAGCATGATAAAAAAAACATGTCATGACACACACAAGCTTGAAGCTGATTCACAATGTCAGCTAATAGAGAGAACAATCGGTCCAATGAGGACAGACGTCACGCAAGTGCTTGAGATTTAATCAGCAGGTGTGTGAGGAGGAGGAAAATGTTGAGTTGTTTTCTCCGTCGGTTTACTGTAAAATCGAATACCTTCTATAAATCCCTCCATCTTTCTACATTTATTTACAAAGCTGCAGAGAAATTATTGTTTGAATAAGAATATGTAACTGCATTTTGGTGACGCTATGGGATAGGTTCCTGTAGAAAATCAATAAAGGCAACTGTGGCTGTGTCCAAATTCAGGGGTTGCTTCCTTCGAAGGACCCGGCCTACCTGGTCTGTGTGGCCCGGGTCCTTTGTCGACCGCAAAGACCAGAATAAAGTGACTGTGAATTTGGATGCTCTAGCTTTCAGTATGTCCTGTCGCTTAGCAACCGTGACAGCGCTAAACAGAAGCAATGAAGATCAAAATTAGCAAAATATTAACATATTAATATAAATTAATAAAATGACTTGGGGAGGTAATATATGAAGGCCTGAGGTCGTATTCACATCTGATAGTCAGAGTTGGTTCGATTGGGGACCAAAATTGCAACCTTTGTTTACATTTTTACCTGGATGTGGTACAGTTCCACACTGCACTGTCAAACGAACTAAACCCTCTGAACAACCTGCTCACTGGCTGTGAAGGATACACTGGACCCATCCTTCAGATTGAGGGGAAAAGAGGACGTATTTGTGGGCCGCAATTGGAGAAGCCTTCGATGTAGGACTGACAGCCTTTAACGCACCATTGTGATGTAATCAGCCTTCAAATTTGACCTTTGAAGGATGCAGCCTCTGAATTTGGACACATCTTTGATTTCATTGGTTGTATCGTTTTGTGTTATGTAAACAAGAAATTCTGAAAACTGAACTTTAATAAAAGAAAAAGTAAAAATTGTTTCTTTTCAGATGCAAAAGTGAAATAAGCAATAGCACCATCACAAAATGACTAAAACCTGACTTGATACACCTTTGACTGCATTAAAAAAACATAACACCAAACCCTGAGAAAATGAACAAATAGATTACTTTAAACTATTTTTTCCTTTTTTCTTTACAAAGCAACAATGACACAAAAGTTTCATTGTCATTTAAAGAAGAACCCGTCCAGAGGACCTACTTATTTTTTTCTTTTTGACACAAAAGTGTTTTTTTTAAAAAGTATGTAAATGTATATTTTCTCTTACGAACTGTGAAGTTTCAGTGCTATTAAAAACTATAACTGTCCAAAGTTGTCTATTTAAACGACTGAGTTGTGGGGTCTCACCATACTGAGTCATGAGGCTGTGAGCCACGTTAGGGACTGTTTTCAAAAGGTTTCCCAGGAAGATGAACATGGACCGGAAACGCGTCACGTTGAACATATCACCCAGCTAAACAGAAAAAAAAAGATGTAACAGTATTCCATTCATAATAATGTCAAAGAAAATCTCCGAAAGAACTGAGAGCAAACATATTAAAACCTTTACATAAGTTTTCTGAACATTATATTAATAAACAATGCTGTGCATAAACTGATCATTAATTTAACAAATAGATATATTAAACCCTCTTGACACTTGTGTCAAACTCATCTTTTAATACTTTAATTTGAGCATCTGTAACTGAACAGCAACAAAGGAAAAAGCTACATCTACAATAATACCTTTAGCTCACTTGAGCTGAAATAAAAAAACTTTATGCAGCTACTTTAAAATAATCAAGTAACATCTTATGTACCCTTACACATAACAGAAACAAATGACAGAAAATGGCTCATTATCCTAATTTTGGAGAAGGACATAGATTAAAAACAAACTAAATTGTAGTGCCACATCATAAACATTTATATTACACATTAGAAAACACTGTTTATAGAACTTATTTTAAATAGTTTCTGCTGCAGCTGTGCCAAACTTGATTCAATATACAGTAACTGAGGGGAAAATGCAGCAAACGTTATATTCATGGTAAGAATGGGCTGTTTCTCTACTAGAAAAAGTCTGAGTCATTCAAATATACAGATTCCAAAAAAATAATACATTCATCATTTTGTTTTTTTACCCGTCTTTAGTAGTAACACACTCTGCCCCAGCATAGCCCCAACACATTACCCTCCACCCCTCCCAACCATCAGAGGGTGTTTTCAGCAGGACTTCAGGTAGGTAGACTATAATTTATCGCAGGTCYTTAGCCCAACCTATATGGATATGGTCATTTTTTAAGCAAAAATATGAAACTGGCAATGGTCCTAAATCATAAAGCAGTGGCTAACTTTAGCCCTTGTGAGAATGAATGTGATAAATTATTAGTCCTACCAATGTTGCTCTCTATGTGTAACGTCTTTACATTCAGTTATAATGACTTAGTTTAGCTCAGTGTTCTTGTTTTGCCAAAAAAAGTGTTGTGCTGGCACTTGTGGTGTATTAATTAGCAATGTAAAGGGAAAAATGAACATCTGTTATGAAAAGCATGAAGACCTAAAACTCAATGTTTTTCTGTGTCTAAGTKTGTTGTATGTGGACCCTTGGGATTCACGAGAAAATCTGAATAATAATCAAATAAACAGCATCAGATGCAAAATGTATGTTCGATTAAATACACATTACTATTCATGATCTAATGCCATCTTTCAAAGAATGATGCCAGGTGTCTATCAAACTGATAATAATACATTCAACTAAAATAATATCTGCTTATTTCTTGACTGCTAGTCCTAACGAGGATTTATTTTACAGAATTGAGTAAAATATTTTATTAGGGATTTAATCTACTGAGAAAAAACACAATCTGTCTACTTTGCCTGCTGTTAAACCTTTCTGTCATCATCAGAATAACTATTGTTGACTAGTTGAAAAASGATGCTATTCCAACTATTATCTACCCTGAGGAGACACTGAAGCAGCAAGAGGAAGACAAGCACCCTGTTTACTAAACAGCCCCCTGAGGATGATGCTGGTTACAGAGCTGGTGTTAAAAATTTAGAGATCCTGGGTTTCTTCTTGTGCCAGCATTTGTAAATGTGCTGGGGAAATGCACTGCTGTGTGTGTGTAAATGTGTTAAATGTGTTTGCCTTACCTGTTTGTGTATCTCATCCAAAACAAAGTGTAAGGGCAGCTCATTCTGGAACTCTAAAAGCAGCTGAACCAGCACTGTGACAAATAAGCACACGTAAGTGTACAGACAACAAACATAAAACAACAACAGGCACACATTAAATAAACCACACTAATTTCATGCTTTATAGAAAGTGAAGGTAATGTACAATTTAATGTACTTTTATTAGTAGAGCTTAAGTCACATAAATACAAACAAGATCACAATAACAATGTAAATTGGTTTAAAATATTTTCCTGCTGGATTAAACTTGTACAAACTTAAACATTAAATTACTCCCTCATTACTCATTTATTAGATTTTGGTATTGTGAAAGGCAGCAGAGAGCCTAAGCTGTCTGAGTGCTAGAAAATATATCTTGTCCAAAAAAGCTTGCATTATTGATATAAAAAGGTCTGCATATTCAGTAGCTAACTAAATTAATCATTAGATACAAAGAAAGAAAACAATATTTGAACTACACAGAAAGCAGAAGTGAAAATGATCTACATGCAACAGGGTGTAATCGCCTTCAAGATCACCTCAGTTACTGGCTTTGTGAGCAGAAGATGTTTTTCAGATTGTTTGAGCAACTACTGTGAGTGAGTGAGTGAGTGAGTGAGTGAGTGAGTGAGTGAGTGAGTGAGTGAGTGAGTGAGTGAGTGAGTGAGT
>NW_013952498.1:1181156-1190738 GCF_001266775.1 Austrofundulus limnaeus | reverse complement strand
CAATGCAGTCGCTTTGAAAACATCAGATATATATCCGATTTAAAACCACATACTGAAACGGCCTGGGTCGGATTTGAAAAAATCGGATTTGTCGCGTTCAGACTGTCATAAAAAAATCGGATATGAGTCAGATGGGTCAAAAAAATCGGATTTGGGTCGGATTTGCCTGCAGTGTGAACGTAGCCCATGAGAGGGGAGTGTGGTGTCTTTTAAAATCATGATAGAATTCTGGGATTTTAATTTTGGGACAAAAATGTATTTTTCATGAAGTAAAACTAATGTTAATATCTTAAAATGTTGTTAAAAATGAAAATAAAATGATTGCAGCAACAGAGTAAAGAATTAAACATACACAAGCCCTGTACGTCATCCTCTCTGGGTTGTAAGCCTAAGATAAAATAAAACATAAAGCATTATGCAATTGCACCCAAAATCTACAAATAATGAGAGTTACACATCAGGTTTCTTTTAAGCTCATTTCTTTGTGGATCTTTGTTTTGCTGAAAAGCAATATACTGAGCATCTGACACAGGGCTGTTAAAGTATGAATAATATTAATATTTTACTATTACAAACACCAGTTACATTACCGGACTCTGCTTTAGGACACAAAACACCAAGTCAGGTGTTTTGATGGTCTACAGCAGAGGTTCTCAAACTGGGGTCCCAGGACCCCCAGGGGTCTGCCAGTCGTATCTTGGGGGTCCTCAAAAATTTTCAATAAATTGTTCATTTGATTTTTATTTTTTAAATTTTATAAGGGGAATAATACACTAATAAAACAAACATACTAAACCAAACAAAAGATAAAATTTCCATGGCATTTAGGAGGTAAAATAACAGTAAACTATTTTCATAAGTGGGTCCCCGGAAATTTTTACCCTTGTAAGGGGTCGCCAGACCAAAACATTTGAGAACCCCTGGTCTACAGAGATCAAATTCAATTTGAAATGGATAATGGTTGGCATCAAAATGGTCATATTTAATTAGCCTTTTTGTAATTTTAAGTAGCAATAGCCGAGGATGCGTGTCTCTGCCACAGTTTTTTGTTTTGTTTTGTTTTTGTGGGTTGAAGCAGAAAACTCTGGGAACCACTGTTCTCATTAGTCTGAAATCGGTGCATTTCATAGAGATAGAGTCTCATTAACCAAATATTTTTATCACTGACCTTTTTAAATCGTTCATCATTTTTGACAGATTAGAACACTGGGACAATGTTCTGCAAGACTGTGTAATTCACTGCAACACTGCCACTAATAGTCCCTCTGTACAAGACCAGCTGAATGTGCATTTTTATTAGTTATTGTTTAGGATTTGAAGGTGTCATTGCTGTCTTTGGCAGAAACTGTGTTCCACTATTTTTGTACAAACAGCTGATTAAATAGGCAACAATCTAAAGGCCTGGTAAAGGGTCTTTGACAACTAAGGCTACGTTCACACTGAGGTTCTTCAGGTTTAATTCATATTTTTTGCTCAGATCCTATTTTTGTCCCACATCTCCAAGGGGGAAAATAGAAATACTCTCAATTCGTCGGTCCACCTCTGACAGGGGGCATCAGAGACGGTTGGCGTCAAGTTCTATCTTGTTTGTTTTTTTTTTACTTTCAATGTAAGCATGTATAGATTGAGTCTGTAGGTACAATCAGAGGCAACTAAATTATTATCTGCTATGCTTGTTTTGTCCAATGTTTACATTTGATCTTGCCACTTGTCTTCTACTCAGGGAACTCAGAATTACACATCTGAAATGGGAACGAATTATCACTTTAATCATGTTAGTATCAATGTGATCCAACATGTTGGTATACCGGTGTTATGTTATGTTGGTGGAAATTATCTGTTATCCAGGACACAACCAATCTAGACAGTTTTTCAAAAAGACAAAGCAACTGGACTTCTGTTCTGTAGCTAAATGCAAGCTAAGTTCCAAGCTTTAAACTGTATAATGTTGGTATCAATTTCAATATCTGGATTGATCCATGCACCTCTACCTCACTGATGTAAAGGTTGACTGAAAAGCAACACAATCGTTCAGACTGCAGTCACTTAAAAAGCATCAGGGGTCAGATTTATAAAGCTTGTATATGCACATGAGCCCAGAAAATTGCGTACGCTACTTTTCACGCAAAGGTTGTGATTTATAAAATCCAAACATGACGTGAAAATGTGCGGTCCCTCAGCCAGCTCTGACCCATGTTCATTTTGGAGACGGGAAGCTGCGACACAGATGGTGAAGAGGAATTTAGAGCCACACTGTGTAATGATCACTGTCAGATATTTAATTTCAGTTCATAATCAGACTTAGATTTTTATTCAACTTTATCATCAGCTTTCTTAACATTATTATTTATGCTTCTGCTGGTGAGCCAGGACCTTTGAAATAAAAACTTAAATCTTAAATAAAAGTTCCCGCATCTCCATTCCTTCCTCCTCCTCACAACCCTGACCCACAGACCCCTCCCCGACAAGAGACATTAAAATCACGCTTTGGGTACGCACAGGGCGCGCCCACCCACCCTTGCCAGTGTGGATGTTATAAAACTTCTCTTTTTAAAGTCCGTATTTGTCACACGCGGGGGGGAGACGAATGGTGCTGCTGGATATGGGCACCATTGACCCCCATGACCCTAAAAGGAAGATGCGGGTATAGATAATGGATGAATATCCAAATGGCCTGAATCAGATTTTAAAAAAAGATTTTTATTTTACATTCAGCCTAACAAGTCGCATTTGAGCAAAAAAAAAATTAATCAGATTTGGGCCTCTTTTGCTTGCAGTAGGACACAGAAAATTGCCCTGGCCTTACTGCTTAAAAATATGGATTTTTTTTTTTTCTTTTCTGGGAAACACTTAAGTGGTGCTAGTATTCCAGTCTCCACAGGATTCTGTCTTCAGATCAAAAATATAGCAGCTATGTTAATAGCAGTTGGTCTGAAATTCCTTAAAAGCCTTTTGACTTTTTATTTTATTTTATTTAGTGTCATGCTAAAGGTAAGAACCAGAGAAAGTCGTCTGACACCCTGGTTTTAAAATAAAACAGCCCCCGGTAGCATCTGGAAATGTCTGAAAACGTTTAAATGGTAAATCAAGCCCAGTCGGACTCCCAAAGCATTTTATAGTTACAGTCATTCACCCAGTCAAACATACATTCAAACTGATGGTGGTAAGCTACACTGTACCCACAGCTGCCCTGGGGCACACTGACAGAAGCAAGGCTGCCATGCACCAGCACCACCGGAGGACCCTCTGACCACCATCAGTAGGCACGGGAGGTGGAGTGTCTTGCCCAAGGACACAATAACTGAGATGGCTGGAATGGAGGATCAAACCATCAACCCTCCAGTTGCAGAACGACTCCCCTAACCCCCCAGACACAGCCGCAGAAACCAAAATTTTTTGCCCACTGGTGGAACAAAGACTGTTACAGGGTTAAGCTGTCAGTCAAATTGTATCCCTGCAATTTAGGAAGCACTTGATTTGTTTTTGCTTTGGGATCTATTGGTAGAGCACACTGTATGTTTTTATAATTAGTTATCCGTGTTCATTTAATTATCTGATGTAAATCTGCCGTTAAGATTAAAATCTGGAATAATATGCAACATAAGCCTATAAAAACAAAACCACTTAGGTTGCAGCTTGTGTTTATAAAGTTATTGTGGTCTATTCATTCAACCTAAAACAACAATCTTTATTTCACCTCAAACTTAATGTAACTGTCAGAAAAAAAATCCGCATTATGCTTTTGGTTATTTGCTCAGATCATTTGCAAATTATTTTGTTGGTGTTATCAGTCCAAAGATGGAAGGGTTGTTGATTTCATAATGATTATAACGATTATAAAAAAAAGAGTGAACATCATGTCGGCTCTATTTGTCTAGTATAACAGCATTTACTGTTTCCTACTGTTTCAGCAATGTGATAATAATAGCTGTCAACACTGTTTAGTCTGAAAAGCTGTAATATAACTGCAGCACTTGCACAGTAATAAAGCTTCCCCAGTATGTGGTATTGTGCAGTACAGCTCAGTTATTTGTGGTTTTCCATTGTTTTAATAAAAGTGTTGAGTAATTTAAACTGTTTTTTAACCATGTCAGCCAAGGTTCCATGTGAGCCAAACAGGTATCGCACAATAACACCAAAATACACTGATCATTAACTGGTGTGACTGAATCAAACAGCTTCTCTGCAGTAGCACAGGACAGCAACACTATTCCTTGTTTTATGAATTCATTAAATCTAAAATATATTCATCTCATTTGTGCACAAGGATTGCATTTCGTATGCATTACTAATGAAGACAAAAGTGTTTTATCTGACCAAAACAGCAGATCAAGAGATTGACATTTAATTCCTTAGCTGACCAGAGTGTAGATATCTAACAATCAGTTGTTTTAACAACACACGTTTCTGGCACAATACCTATTGTGTGTTTAGGCTGCTCCTTATCACTTGTGTGTCACTTTGGATTTAAGTGTCTGCAACATAATAAACTCACAGAGAGAAGCTGTGTCTCCCCGCAGCATCACACCAGGACCAAATTGTAAAATGTAATGAAAAAAACGCCATGATGGCCAAATGTCCTAATCATTTCTGCTAGATCTATCTTTGCCATCTACTGTCCTGATGCATATTTTCTCACCTATTAGTGTAATAATAAAATGCAGAGTGACTCTGTGGTCCTGTCGGAGCAGCTCCTTCAAAGCCCCTGCAGATCTCTTCAGCATTCCACTGACACCAGACAAGGCAAAGGACTTCCTCACATACTAGATCACACGGTAGACAATGTAAAACAAAAAAAATGAGAAAATTTAAAAACTTTTGCATCAATGGAAATGGAAAAAAAAGTATTTGTGATAGTACGTCAATTTTAAGGATTCGAAAATAATGACACACAAGCGATCAGAACTAAAATCCATTTAGCTTTAAGAGAGTTTAGAGCAGTGTTATTGCTTATAAAATGTGTTCTTACCGCGATTTCGTCTGCTTGAATTATTTCCACAACACAAGCCAGGCAGAACAGTCCGCCTCCTTCTTCAGGCCGCAGCCGGATGCTCCATTTCGGGTCGTGTCCGAAATGAACTTTTTCATAAATGATATCCGCACTTGACATTGTTGTTGTTTTTTTTTTACCTATAAAAATAAAAACAAAATTAGAATAAAAWTATAATTCTTTAAAGAGTCTACTGAAAGTAGTGGATGTGAAAAAAACATGAAAAATGCCTATTTTATGACTAAACTATTGGATGTTATTAACATAGCAACGCTAGCACAACACTAAATATCTAAAGCTTTAAAAACAATGCTGTAACTCACGTTAGCTTTATATTTTTTGTCGAGTAATTATATTTTATAAGCTATGTTTATCCAAAACAGAAAGCTAACCTGTAAAKTCGTGAATCACATAGCTAATAAATGGTGACAAGCTTTAGCGCGTTAGCTTAACCGCTGTCGGCTGGCAGAAGTCACGTGAGATGTCAAAAGTCAAAACTTTATTAACAGCAGGAGGCAAGACAACAAAACTATGAACGCAAAATACACGCCCCTTTTAGAGTATGAACAAGTATAGTTTTACATTATTATTTACTTTAAATTTTCAAAAATTAGATAGACTTAAAATGGTAGTGTTAAGAGTTTGTTTCCAATAAGCTACATTTACCAAGACTCACAATTAGTGCATTAGCATTTTAGGAGCTCTTTCTGAGAAAACAAAAACTTAGAGCAATTTTAAAAAAATCTGATCTATTTCTTGTTGCAATGTTATGAATTAAAATAAATGTTTCTGTATCAGGGCTTCATAAATTATTTAGCCTTTTATTTTTAGGATAAAAACAAATGATGTAAAAAAAGTAATTAAAAAATAAGTAAAAAAAATTATGACCTGTCTTTATTCGTAGATTTTAATTCTCATATTTAGAAATGATRTAAAAATGTCCTATTTAAACAGAAAAACAAGTTGTCACTATAAGTCTAGCATTCCTTGATGGAATGCATGTCACCCGCTGTTTTTCATGCCAAAGTTTTGAACTAAGTTGAAAATATGAAAGTGTAGTGTTGGTCAAATTTGAAGGTGTTCACCTGAACAGTCTCATGCAATATKGAAAGATGTCACATTCAGCGTATGTGCTGTGAGTGACTGTCAACTACTACACCAGATTCCTGCTCAAAATATTTCAAATCAGATAAGTTATAACCATCTGAAATCAGATACACTCCAAAAATTAAACTGTATGTGCATCCAATTATACCTTTCAGCAAGATTCATTAAAATTTGTCCATGGGTTCTGAGATATTTTAGTAACAGACATAACATTGGAGGTATGATAGTTTTTTTCCCCTTAACTTGTTTAAGCAGTTGATAGATCATCCACTGAAGTTCCATCAGAAAGAAACAGGAGTAATGTCCTTAATTAGCATTTGAAAGCATTTACAAATGTTTTCTGTTTGTACTTAAAAGAAATGCCTTTGTTAAAAAAAGTTTTCAGCAATGATGTTTGTGACTGCTTCATGGATTCAGTGGTGATCATCATCACCATGACAACAAGAGCCCTTCGGCAACTGAGYGGCGATGTGATGAGAGGTTTGTGGAGGCGAGTTTGAGCTACTAYCAACACGTCAATTTATCCTGTTACTCCATAAACATACCTCACTTGCTCAGTGCATCTCACAGCGTAAGATTTTTGTTGTTGTTCTTTTTAAGTGTTTCTGCACAACAAATAAGCAAGCTGGAGTGCTTCCAGTGAACTAATTGTTTCTCAGTGAGTAATATGTGTTGAGCTTTGTAAATTAGATGGTGCCAAAGTTCGCACAAAGTGTCAAATAAGTGTTCGGTTGATTGAGACGAGTGTGGAACCAGAGCAAGAAGGCAGAGGGTCTGATCAAAACTGAGATGTTGTGTTGAGCGTAAAGAAAAACAGAAAAAAAATGCATGAACAGATGATGGGATATTCATGATCTTCCAAATTATCAGTTGAGGAACATTATAAGACAAGACAAGACAAGACAAAACTTTATTGATCCCACAGTGGGGAAATTTGCACATTACAGCAGTTCAAAACAGGATATGGGTGAAATAGAATAAAGAAAGATAAGTAAAAGAAAAACAAAAAAACACTGATATATTATTATCATTACTCGTGATTATATTATTATGCATGAACTATTTTAGCACCTCATCCTATCTGTAAGGCTGAGCCCGGCCACCCTATGAAGGAATCTCATTTCAACCACTTGATCTCATACTTTCTGTCGTTATCTAAATCTCCTAACCATGGATGAGGGTTGGAACGTAGACAGGCCAATAAATTGAGGGCTTTGCCTTTCGGCTCAACTCTTTCTTCACCACGACTCACCAAAGCAATGTCTTCTTTACTGAAGATGAGGTCCCAAGTGGATCCATCTCCCCCTCCATCCCCCACAGATGTGGCAATCAGTGTTTTCACCTGCCCCCTCCTGATTGACTGGCACCTGATTGAGCTCACCTGCAGCAGACTTCCTTGATGAGCATCTGGTATTTATAAGGCAGCACTGAAGATCTGATCTTTGGTGGAGCAACACATCCACTATATGTCGCGGCTGCTTATATCTTAAAACATTACCTTGAGTTACTTACCTGTGTTCTTTATGTCCAGTTGTCTCGAGTACTTACCTGCCAATCCGGAGCTGCCTGTGGAAAGACTCACCTCTCGCTCACATGCCTGTCTGCCTCCAACCTGTAAGGACACTCACCTGCTCAGCCCTCCTGCCTTCCTACCTGCCTCCTCTGGTTGGAAACTGCATACTCACCTTGTGGATCCAAGCCTTCTCCTCCAAGCCATTCCCCTCCCTGATCACTCCCTGGAACCCAAACTCYACTGTAAATAAAGATCTCTTACCTTTTTATAAACTGCCTCCTGAGTTTGTTCATCGTACACTCATCTTTGACTTACCTGATAACAGAATGCCATAAGCCTTCTCCAGATCAAAAAACACATGTGGACGGGAGAGACAAACTCCTKGAACTGTTGCCTCTATGACTTGATTATGGATAAGGTGTTTTTTACAGATTWGTGAACCTCTGCCCATCTTTACTTCTGAGATTCAGCCTCTCTAACATAATCTTTTTATACCTAGTTGCAAAATGCTCCATCTGTTTCATGATAAAATATAGTCTTATTTAGCGTTTTTCCAGACACTTTAAGATGCTTTATATTCACACACATTCGATCACATCAATATGATCCAACCTGTGGAAAACTATTGTACCCACAGCTGCTTTGCTTTATGCTCCTTACTTTTATGACTTTTGTTGCCATGTTTCAATTATTTTTAGATAGGCCCCTGCCAAATAATTGCATTATTTTTATCCTAAAATAGTTTTAGTTTAAATATTYAATAAGTTTACTATGTTGCATCCTGTTGTTCACATTTTCACACAATGTACCAATCAATTGCAGTAGTTGTTTTGCCTCCAGCCATTTTGGGACAAACATGCATCAGTCTGTGTGGTTGTTTTATTRACCTGAGAGACATCGCAAGAAGAGGAGAGCTAAAACACAATACACTGTCAGCTTTAATCTGACAGCAGTTTTATATGTGCTACTTTCAGTCAAAGTGTAAGCAGCAAGGACTTAAAACAAAACAGCTTTTTCTCACATCATTCCTTGACCTTTGTCTTTCTATAACTCTTGTTTTGACTTCCTTTGTACCCCCCCAAACGCCCACACACACAGATCAGTCAGCGCTGTGATACGCTCATCTGCACTGACATGTTATTCTGGGCTGATTTCCTTCCACCACCCATACAGCTGCAGTGAAGAGAGGTCTTGAGAAAAAGCCTAAAATAGACATTTTTTTCCAGTTACATCAGCTTGTTGTTTGTCACAAAGCTAGCAATTTATTCACTCAAGGGTGATGACATTTTATTTTTGCTTGTGTGTGTAATAGTTAGTCCGTTTGTCAACTAAATATCTGACAAACTAGTAATCATTGGATGTACATCTGCAACTGACTTAGTTTTGGGGTCAGCCTTAATCAATTGTAAATACACAAAAATGCTTAAAACTTTATCACTTTTACAGCTATTGAGCTAATATTTTGTGTGGTAATAGCTGAGAGTCCTTCACACCTTAGGCTACTAGCACTAACAGATCATACAATGACTTGTTTGAAGACTTAACTATTAACTGTTGGAAATAACTCTCTTTCTGTTAGCAAAATATGTCAAAAAGCAATGCATGGATTTCAATGAAATTTTCAGAAATTAACCATTGAGGGTACTTTTACATCTGATTACCTGTTGGAGTGAACACAATTCAAAATGTCTTTCCCAACACAATCAGTTTGAAAATTCAAAAATGACTATGGCTCAGCACAATTTTATGCAAATTAGGCTAAAATTTGTCGTAGTAGTAGCTAAGAGTTATTCATAACTCATATTCTGGAATCTACACATATTACTACATATTAACATAAACTACTGGAGTCAACCCTGTTTCTCTGTAAGTAAAATATCTCTCAAAATCGTTAGCTAAAATTAAAATTTATTATAGCTATTTACACATATATAGGACAGTTTGGTCTGGTTAAACATTTATAGCTTATAAC
>NW_013952498.1:1178260-1179798 GCF_001266775.1 Austrofundulus limnaeus | reverse complement strand
ATAATAATATATAATGTACATTCTGTTAGCAAATTAAAATAAAACTTTGTTCTAAAAAATAAATGAGGAAGTGGGCGGAACAAGAAGAGCGCGTGGGCGGGTGGTGTTGGAGATTCTTTGATGTCCCACTGTTGGGTTCAGGTGCGCTTCATCCTCCACACTGGTGAAAAACTGTCTCGAACAGAATGGATTTTAACAACAAAAGGAGGCGTTCATGAAGACAAACTTCTTTTGAAGAATAAAACTATGTCGTGCTGCGTCGGATAAAAAGGTCGAGCAAAGAGAAAAGACACGGTAAGAAAAGTAAGTCTTCACTGTGAGCCACATCACAACCTCTACAGTTGATGCTGGTGTTCCTCCGCGGAAAGTTATGTTTAGAACTATGAACACTTGGAAACATCACGTAACTCAGGCTGATCCACATCTCATTTTCAGAGTGCTGCTAGATTGTGCCAGTTCTGTTTAAAGTCATAACTATTTGATATCAGCTTTGTCTGTCTGTTAGCAAAATATGTTGTGAACCACCTGCTGGATCTTAATTATACTTTCAGGAAATATTATTTGGATGTACCTTTATAAGTGATTAACTTCTTGTGCCATCCCCCATTCAGGATGGCGACCACAGCCAACTAACAGAAAAAAAAGGCAATACATTTATAGATCTTGTGTTTAAAATTTGAGGTGGTAGTAGCTGAGAGTCATTCATAAAACATAAGCATGACATCTCATAAAAACACGTGATTGTGTTTGACCTAACCACCATTGTTTTAATTTTGTCATTTCTCAAAATAATATGGTTTTAGTCCTAAAACTCTTGCATTAAAGACATCATTCCTTCAACGAACGCCCTAAATTTAGGATATTTGAAAGATTTCAGAGGAACTGGGACTGGGTTTTTGTTCATCAAGCAGTATAACACTAGAAACTATACCTATTTAAGAACAGACAGTAGCATGAATGCAAGAGATATGACATTTTTTTATTTTTGATCAGCTGCCTTGACAAAAATCAGTGCAATAGATTGAAAGGGTCATAATTTGGAACTTAGGTTAACGTCTGGGTTAATATGGTTCATTTTTAGGCAAGGTAAGGAAAAGCCTGGTAGTATCTAAGGTTAGGGTTCATGAACTGCTCACAGGTGCATGGCAAGGCGGCCAAGAATGAGCCTCTGCTTTTCTACAAACGTTACCTAACCGCTGCAGTTTACAGAAGATAACATGTGCCTGCTGAAAAACTGTTCGCTGGACAAACCACGCCAAAATATATCTATTTGGTTTGAACAAAAAGTTCTCTGTTTGGAGGTAATAGTCTTATCTAAACTGCGGATCGTGGTGGTCGTATTATCATGGTCTGTGTTGATCCCTCTGAACCAGGTTGGCTTGCAAGTGTTTATGAAAACACTGAGTTCTCAGTAACGTTTGTGAATTTTAAAGAAAATGTCAGGACACCTGTCAGTGAACTGGTTTCTTGAGGGGAAAGAGGGAGGAAAAAAATAACAAAACTTAAGATTTTTTTTTAAATCACATGAATTATTAATT
>NW_013952498.1:1170048-1175664 GCF_001266775.1 Austrofundulus limnaeus | reverse complement strand
TCAGGAACAAACAACTGTTTTAAAATAGTAAGTTAGTAAGTGTTAATTCATGTTAGAGCTGTTCTGTACACTTGTAAATTTAATTCATGTTGTTAGTGTTTAAAGCCATAAATAAAATATTTATAAAAGTTTGGGTTTGCTTGTTAATGAATAATTAAAATGTATACGACAATAGTTTAGAGTCACTCATAGGCAAAAAAAAATAAWAATAAAAGGTGGACTTTTGTTTCAGGATTAAGAAAGAAAAGGAAAGGAAAGAAGAGGCTGATGATAATTGTTGAGCCGGGTTTTTTTTTTACTACTTTTAATGTGTGAATTACAACATAASAAGAAGCTTTTATTGAACCACTCAGAGGTTTGTGTTTGTTACTGTCTCAGCAGGAATCCTCACAGAACTACCTGAAGTCTTTCAAAATAAGAGTCAAACGTACATTTCATTTCATTTTATTTCAYTTCATTTATTTCTATAGCTCTTTACACAWCCACAGTGCTGGTGACCAAAGTGCTTCACAGAGTCAGTGATTAGCATGACAGCGAGTTAAAAACAAGAAGACTCAACAAAATAACAAAACYAAAACCAGAAATGTCACCACATATTAAGYACTAAAAGCCTGCTGGAATAAAAAKGTCTTAAGCTTCGATTTAAAAGGGCCAAGTTCAATGACCAAAYGTAGATCAAGAGGGAGTTGATTCCAGAGRCGAGGTGCGGCCGCAGAAAATGCACGGTCACCCCAACGTTTATGTTTTGTCCTTGGAACAGAAAGCAGGAGCTGGCTATCTACATGCATACTTTTAAATGGCAAAATATTCTAAAATCACCTGAGACTGAATAGAAATGGCCTACATTAACAGGATTGTTTTACAGGAAACTAGTGTGTTGTATAGAAAAACATCTACAGCATCTAAAAACAAACAAAATAAAATAAAAATTTGACAGAGTTTTAAAGATGAATAACATTTGAAGTTATTTTTTATTAATGTATGCACACTGAATGTATTCTAATATATTTGTTTTAACTGTTTTGCAATCACATCTGGTAAAAAATGGATAAAACTGCAGAAGTGGTACTAACATATTTTATTCASAAGTAGATAAACACAAACAAATCCACACTTGTTAAAGTGCGTGAACTGCCTTGATTCATTTTAAAATAGTAATGTTTTATCAAAACTGGTTTGTAGATTCATAGAAATATATAATATAAATCCCACAAACCTTTAAATCAAACAAAGCTATGATCTGCATTTGCTATTTGATTTAGAAACCATGATTGTTTACGCATTCCAGCCATAAGATTATGACCAACCACCAAAATCTGACTGGGTGCTTCTCATGCAGTCAACATGTAAAAGAGTTTTACTGATATATGTGGGTGGCTGCTCTGAACCTCTACAGAGGTGATGCCAGGATGCAGGTTTTGCCTTCATAATGTTTTGTAAATAAAAGATCAGTGTCACAATACCTGTCAGTGGTTGTAATGTTTTGGCTGACATCAGTTTTGGGGKTTTTTTTGTAACTGATGAAATGTGTGTCGTTTATTCGTGTGTCATGCAGACATCAGTACTGAGCGTAGCAATCATTTTTGATGACAACACTTAAAGGTGAAAGGCTGCTTGTGGTTGATTTTTGCTCACAGACCTGCTGCATGACTTCCTGTGGGATTACAGCAATGTTATTAATCATCAGATATTTCCATGCACTGCTGAGCTCGAGAGCCAGAGCATTTTAGCGGACTGACAAACCGGAAAGCCTGTCTGCAAAGCATCACGTCACACAGGGTTAGTGGTTACAAAAACACCCCTCAGCTTTGAGATGCTGAGAAAAACCACAGCCTGTCTCTGGTGTGTGTGTCACTTTCAAAGGTTTCTGTCTGGTATGAAAAATATCATGTGATCTACTGGATGAACTGTAATGAAACTTGCAGACAGTAACCACGGGCTGAACATCTAACTGATTAACTTTTGAAGTTAACTCTGTTCAAGATGGCTGCCACAGACAACTAACCTTAAAAAAATCTGTTTTGCAGATATTGAGCTAAAGTTTAGTTTTGTAATTTCTAATTTAAGATTGTTACCACAGCTGACTGGATTTTACAAAACACAAAATTGGCTAGAATTCTGTGAACGCAGATATTGTAGTAAAATTTGGTGTGGTTGTAGCTACGCCTGTCATGATAACAATTTTTGCTGGACGATACCCCCACTTACGAAGCTTATGAACATTTATGACATTTATGTAGATAAAAAAGAGATTAACTGACCTGGACTGGAGATTAGGAAAACAACACCAGCAGCTGCTGATCACTTCCCACCTTCTCTATCCAAGCCGATGCAATTTATTCTGCATGGGTCTTCCTCTGGCTTTATAAATATTAAGTATAAAACATCCTTTTTGGCTGCACATCAGATTTGGCAGAAATAGTAATTGGTTATTGAATGTTTTTGCTATAATGGTGGTAAATGCATTGGCTATTATGGTCTGTAACTTTTTGCATGGTGTATGTTATTGTTATACATAAACAAACTGTAAACAATTATATAGATATGTTTAAGTTTTAAGATGGTCCATATTTTTGTAGGGATGCACAATATATCGGCATTAACATCAGTATCGGCCGATTTTGGTCATTATTTAGAATATCTATATCGGTCCGATAAGTAAAACCGGGCTGATATTTATGTCTGATATTGATTTCCCACTTTTTAGCTTTATGTGTACAGTATATGTATATAATAGGGTTGCAACAATACATGTACCCCTATCGAACGGTATCGAACAGTTCTTTAGGTTCAATACACGCTTGTATCGAACAATACAGATTTTTTAAAATTTACTTTATCAACTTGTCTTCTGAAGATGCTCTGTGTTGAAGGATCAGTGGATCTGTGCGCAACTACTCCACCTAGGCTGCATTTTTGAGCTTAGATCCACTGAGAAACTTGCTGTTTCAGCAACATTTAATTTAAAAACTGTACTTTTGAGGTTAAACAAATGTTCATAATTAATTTCAATAAATTACAAGTTAAAAAGAGCATGGAAATTTCTCTTTTTTTGTATTGAAAAAATATTGAACCGTGAGACTAAAGTATCAAACCGATCCAAATCGTGGATTTTCTGTATCGTTGCACCCCTAGTATATAAATAATTTGTGTGTTTGTGTAATATCGGTAAATATCGGTTATCGACCATAACACCAATAATAGTATTGGATATCAATCGGCTGCAATTTTCATATCAGTGCATCTCTAATATTTTGTGATATTAAGATGCCAAAATGATATGTGAAATTTGATACTTGGCCAAGATTGCTGTAAACCAAATCAACAGCAGTAGGCCTTTACCAGGGGTTCTGCAACTTAGGGCTCTTTGGTCTCTGTGAAGCAGCTCTTTAGCCCCATCTTCATTGTCCAGTTTCATTATTTGGTTCATGTCTGGTTAGTTCTGCTCAGATGTCTGTGTGCCTCCGTATCAGTGTGTCTCACTCTGTGGGCATGATTGCGGGTGGAACATCAGCACTCAGCTTAAGCCATTGTGGTTTTATCATCAGATTGTCTGACTTTTTTTTATTTGCCACGGCATTGTTTGTAAGTGCACGCGTAACCGGGGTGGATAGTTTGTCCAAAACCTCCTGACATATCTGCTGATTTCAGATGCTCCAGCTCAAGCTGTATGTGCTTGTCTCCTTCACCTCTCTCCAGGAGGAATTTGCAAGTTCAGCCTCGGCTCAGCCAATCCACGGRCAGAAGTCTGCAGACGTCAAAATCCTTTGCCCGCAATAACCGGTTTCACCCGCCTGGAACCACTGCTGAGGTGATTCTGTAAACCCAGATGGGACTGGAAATGGAAACATATTTAACTGAACAGAGGCTGAACAGATTAAAACCAACTGAAAGTATGCTCAGGGAGATAGACGTGTTGAAGCTTTTTTTGTTGTTGTTGTTTTATACTCAGAGCAGATAAAGCTAGCTTTAGCAGTTTGTCACTATTTAGTATGTGATCAATTCTACTAATGCAAGGCAGCATGATGGATCAGTGGTTAACATTAGTGCCTCACAGCAATAAAGACCTAGGTTCAATCCCTGGTTCAGACCTGGGGTCTTTCTGTGTGGAGTTTGCATGTTCTCCTTGCACTTGTGTGGGTTCTCTCCAGGTACTCCGGTTTCCTCCCACAGAACAAAACATGCACAATAGGTTACCTTCAGGCCAAGGCCCCCTGGCAAAAGAGATCTGTGATCTCAATGGGATCTGCCTGGTTAAATAAAGTTTAATAAAAAGGTGTGAAACCTGTTAATTAGYAGTTTGTTGACCACTTCTAAATAAAATCCAGCTTCCAGCCTTACATTATGAACTTTCACTCAAATCCACTGGGATTATTTTTGGAATAACATTAACATAAGTTCCTGAGAATAAATATGGTAAGTCAAAGATGATGATGATGATGATGATGATGATRATAATAATAATAAATTTCATAAATAAATAAATATGCCTGCATAGTTCAGCATCTTAATTTTTTATTTTTAAAAGTTAATATAAATCTTATTTTTCTTGTTTAGATGAGCATGGTTATTTTAAATTTGTCCTAAAGTGCATAAATAATAATAAATGTTACAATTCCGTAAATATTTTTAGCTTTATAATGTCACCCCCACTGTCTGGAACAAAACTACTTTAACAAACTTGAAGTGGCCCACAGGCCTCCAGTTGATAATCACACAGTTGTATCACATTTTGCATATCCAAACACATTTTATTAGTGAGACATGGGACAGAGATGGCTCTTTTCAGACCCCTGACCTACACTTGACCTCTGTGCAATGATATGAAGTTTTTGTTGTTCCATAAATTCTTACTTGTTCATGAAGCGATTGTTGTTGCACATATACACTGCACAGCGATTTCCACAACTCTTTTTCACACTTGTTCAGGTCACACACTGGCACCAGGTGTCCCCAAACTGGACCTGGACTAAACAAAGATGGCAGCATTCATGAAACTGCATATTGTGCAAGAGCCTTACTTGGCATTAACAGTCAAATAGCCAAATACGTATCTCACGATCAGCTGGATGGATTTCAGTGAAACTCTCAAAGTAATCACTGCATGTACATCTACAACTGATGACCACTACAGATAATCAACATTAGCAAGCACAACAAAGGGCTTTAACTAAAGGGCCCAACATACTCGATCAGGAACCTGACAGTTGACTCCCCGTCACGTGGTTGCTCGTTGTTTGTTTTCTCACACACTTGTCATTGCCCATGAGACACATGGTACAGAGCTGAAAACCCCTCTTGCTGCTGAACATGTCACATCACAGAGTTTCTTCCTTCTGGAGTCTCCACTCTGATGTTTGCCATTTTGGCCACAAATCTGTCATGGATAGAGCGCCTCACTTTTCAGCAGACAAATTTGTTTTTGAGCTTTATCTGCGCTCTCTCTGTTCAGGAGTTTTTGGTCAATTGACTATTTTTATAAGTGTCTGAAAGAGTTATGTAGATGGACGTACTTTCTGACCACCTCGGACCACCGCTCCTCAAAACTGTCCATGATGTTTCGATGCTTCTGGATTCAAAATAGTTCAAGTAAAATTAGTCCGTGGGCTAGGGTAC
>NW_013952498.1:1164157-1169959 GCF_001266775.1 Austrofundulus limnaeus | reverse complement strand
CCCCCCCCCCCCCCCCCCCCGATGACATCATCAAGCAGATATTTGCTTAATGAAATGTCATCTACATCGAAGAGCTAATCATTACAAATCTGCTGATACCTTGTTTTATTTATCTGCTGATACCCCATAAGTTATTGGCATTTAAGTTTTCTGTACCCCTAATTTTGATGGTCACAATAGAAAAGGAGTGTGGTGAAAAAGGGGTCCCTGGGGGACAGTGAGACCCAACCTTTTTTCTGTTAACATGCATTTTCTGAAAGACTGGACCCTAGGGTACATGAAAATACCAGAGAGGGGTGCACAGTGAGCCACCCTAGCCCATGGACTAAATGCCACCATAGTTGAATGAGCACTTTTCTACATGTCAAATTACTAAAAGACTTGGTGCATTTACCTGTGAGAAAAAAGTTCAGCTCAGGCTTGTGTCGAGAAGGGGTGGGCAAAGTCACCTGTGAACAAAATGACAGTTTTTGCCACGCAGCTATGTCAATAAGAGCCAATTTTGCAGCTCTGCATGRAGCATGTAGAGGCATTAAGTCAGTTTTACAGATTTTAAACTAAGAATTGCTGTGGTAGTAGTTGAGAGTGTTTCTCAAAACCTACTGAGTGTAACATCTCCTAATATTGCATGAGATTGCACAAAATGTTATTTTAAGGTTTAACCAAAACCACTACAACTCTCTTTTCTCAACCTAAAAGGAGTTTAAAACTCAGCCGGTCATTCATTCAAAGAACTTTAGACCCGCCATTTTCCCCATTTCACCTTTGTTTTAAATACACGAGCACCGTTTATCAGCACTTTCAGTAGATTTTTATTTTATTTTTTATTTTTATTTTTGTCAGAAACAAACAGGGGAAACTTGTGCTTTTATATACTCCAGTATCTACATGCATGGGCAGTACAGGTACTGTGGCATCATTATGAGCAGAGGCCTGATCATCTGTCTGCACCGGGGGAGTATTTTCTTTCCCATACGGACAGCACATAAAGACCTCATAAAAAAAATTGGCATTAGAGGTTTTTCTTTAGAAGGGAACTTAATAACAAGAGAGAGGGAGAGAGAGAGGTCTTCCACAAAGATGCTCCTCTTATCTTTCCAACTGAGTCATGACGTCAGCCCAGGCAACATGAAAATGACTTCAAACTATAGAGGGGATGAAAAGACAAGGTGTCRCATAAAAGCGTCTTGCTGACCGAAGAAGTTGAGGAAAAAAACTGAAATGAGACGATTAGTGTTGATAGATTTTATGCTCTCCAGCTGCCGATATCAAGTTCATTACTAAAACAGGAGTGAGTTTTTATTGCTGTATCAATTCTTTGTTTAATTAAATTGATGGATATGTGCTTTGTGCGCTGGAAGTCTTTATTCAGAGCGAAGAAAAGCCATGTCACATAATAGTGGGTAGAAGAAGAACAGTTAGAGAAGATGAAGAGGCACAAAACGAATGATTTGAGGCCCTTTTTATGCATTTAAACAGGCTTTATCCATGCAGATAACAGCTCTCAGTCTAACTTCCACTGTAAAAAAAATTCTGTTAGTCTAACATTAAATTCTGTTTTTCATTTCTCTCTTTATATCACGACTTTATTGACTTTTATCACTCTTTCCTCTATTTTTGTCCCTTAGGTTGAGGGCCCAAATCCCTCTCTCAATCACCTACCCTTATTTTGTTTTCCTCAACTACTCAGTCTCCTGTTTACGCCCTCTCCTGTCCTCCCCCTGCCATGTCCTTGAGGAACCCACCTCAGCGCCGGCGCTCTCTAGGTCCCGTTTCACCCAAACGAATCTACAGAAACCTGTCTGTCCGGTTGAGGGGAGGGGAGTCTGTGGCCGCTGAGGTGGACTCGCCCAAACGCATCAGCAAGTCTGCAGAAGCTGTAAGATGTTTCACTTTGTGTTGAAACCTTTTCTTTTATTTATTCTCTCTTCTACTTCTGTGCAAAATGTTTGTATAAAATTTTTCTATCATCTTTTTGAAGTGAACTCTTTCTGTTAGCAAAATAGTTCAGTCACAGTTGAATGGATTTTATTGAAGCGTTCAGAAAATAGGGATTGAATGTACCTCAAACTGATTAACTTTGGAGGCAATTCAGTTCAAGATGGCTCCTACAGCCAAGTGACCTTCAGTTAAAATCAGTTAACTTTTGTGTAAAAAAAATTACAGACAATTTTTTTCCAGTTATGTATGTTCACTTAGAAAAGGATTGCAACAATCACAAAAATGAGAAAAACATTAAAAATCCATTCTTCTCTAAAAGTTATGTATTTGTGAAAAAGTCAGTGGTAAATGGATGGTACTTATGTGTCTTTCTATCCATCCAGGATACTCAAACTGCTTTACAAAACAATCTGTGCCCTCATTTACTCATTCACACAGCGCCCTACTATAGCCTCTGTAGAAAGATTTATCTAGATTAGCTTTGTAATAAGACGGTCAGTGCTTTAGATCACATTCATACACTGATGAGACACACATCAGAGGCAGTGGGGGTTCAGTGTTTTTTTGCCCAAGGACACTTTGACATGGGACTGAAGTGCGATATAATTTAAATTAGCTGCCTCTGTGACAGTGATATAATTATATACAAATTAGGCTGTCAAATGTCCTTGGTAGTTTTGCCTACAATAAAACAAAATGTTTATATTTTTGTTTAAATTAGCCATAGTTTTCAGATAATTCCCATATATTCTCATAATATTCGTGAAAATGAACATTTCCAAAATCCCCCAGCTGAACATCACTTGGAAAGTTCCTGAAAAGTTTCCTGAAAGTTATAAGAAACTGTCCACCTCATGCAACACTAAATATGAATTATATATGCGATAGACAAGATAGCTGGGATACATTTTAGGATTTTAAAAGGGTAAATTAAAGAGTTGAGTAAAGTTGAAACAATTTTTAAAATGCATTATTAATAATACACAGAATAAAAGCAACAAATTATCTGATTCATTACAAAAATATATTTTATTCCTAACTTAATATTTCTGGCCTTTTTAATAAATTCACTACACCCGTTTTAGTCAGTTGTTACAGAAATTCCCAAACTTTCTTGGTCTCATGAGGCTCCAGTGGGAATGTATCCTCCTGGGTTGCYTTGATTTATGTGTCTTGTATTTCCCTCTCATCCACTGCCTCATACGTTGCAACTCCCTTCCCTCTACCTCACTCAATAAATCTCTTTCAACGCAAAAAAAACCCTCTTCTCCATCTTACTCTCACTCTGTGATTGTGCACCCTTTCTCATTCCCCACATTAGTACAAGAGCCTGTGGGAGGCTGTGGAAAACGAGGACACGTTGGCTGTGCAGAGCCTTTTGTCCAAAGACCATGCCAGCTGTGGAGGAGGAGGAAGCTTGTGGGAGAGAGGAGAAAAGAAAGAGAAGGACTGGGAGAAAGATAAAGAGAAAGGGGTGAACAGAGTGAGTGAGCAGGGTTTGGTTCCCCTGGATGTGGCGGCACTCACCCAGAATTCCCCCCTGCTTCACGTGCTGACAAAAGCAGGAGCCAGACACAACCCTGTTTGTGAGTCCTTCATCGAAAATGACATAATAGCCTGATGATTTAAGTGTAAGTAGGATCATATACATGTTCTCTGTCTGTTTGAACCATATTCCCTGTCAGTGTGCCACCCGGTGGAGTGGGCGCTCAAGCTGGACGCTCTGGTGACCCTGGCGAACAAACGAGTGGAAGAGCGGAAGGCTGAGCTGGCTCAGAAAGCATCAGCCGGATCCCAGGCCCAGGCAGATGTCCAAAGACAGATCCGCCTCTGGAGGCTCAGGCTACAGCTGTACTGCCGGATGAGGGAGAACTTCCACAACACAGGTCAGCCGCTTCCAGTCAGCTCGTTCAATTTCATAAACTGTGGCTCAGAACACAAACTGAGTCATGGCTGTTTTAAAGGCATAATTCAGATTTTTTAGAGTGGAGAAAGGCTGTGAACCTTTAATCCTTGGTGGAGAAAAATATTTCTCGAACTGTGACATAATGTTTTTTACATAGTAAGAGGGACCGACAGTGTTGCATACATCTAGTAAAATTATTTCATATATACATTATTGTTGGCCACATTGCATATGTTTAAAAACAAGTAAGAACAAACAAACGCACTACAGGCCCATGCTCCTAAGTTGTAACTGCCGAGGAGAGGCACAATTGCAGAATCAGAGAATTTAATAAAGAAGCGCTCATTACGATGGCTTTAACAATCATTTGTTTATAAAACAAATAAAAGAACACAACCCTGAGGGGAGCTATTTGACTAAAAATGGATATCTGATAAAAAATATCATTCATCTTTACTCATGATTTCAATGTTAAAACAGTTCATCAACAAACACCTTATACCAGTGTCAATGTTAAAAACGCTTGTTAACCTTTCTGCTAAAATATGGGTCTAAGTGCTGTTAAAAGCAGAAGAGAAATCAATAAACAAGTAGACAAAAAATTGGCTTCCTGCAGATGTTTAAAAGCCCACCACCTTTCTGCCTGTTCTGTAGGTAAATGAATGAGGGTCTAGCTCACACATGGGCCTCTTAACATCCAGCCCGTTACCTGTCACTGTCTGACCTGCAATAAATCAATAAACAAGATGTGAATCAAAAATGTTTCTCCAAGCAAATCTAAAATCTCTGCTTTTATACTGAAACTACCTATTGCAGTGATTTTATTTTGAAGGCAAGTAGGCTGACTGATAGCAAAGTAGTAAGAGGTTAAGGAGTTACCACTGGTGGACCGTTTTAGGCTGAAAAATATTCACATTTTTTGTGATGACACGTAGCCTAATTCTCAAACCTTAGCTTTATCAGAACTGTTTTTAAAGGTGGAACAAATGGTGATTTGCCTTAAAAATAAATTATTCTTTTATGTTCTAATGAAGAGTTGCAAATCCAAGTTTCTACCAAAACACAAATGTTTATTTGTTAATTTGTTGACATCTAAGGTAAGATGTGGTGCTTAGTTTGTGAAGAACAGATATTTCTAAGGATTACAGCTTTAGACTAAACACAAAGAAAAACATTACCTTCAATGTTTCAGAACTTTATTGACCAATTATAATCAAAGTGGTCATACAGGGAAGTACATGAATGTGCACATTTTTCACAACTATTTTTGTGACAATTGCATCATGTGTTCCTGGCCTTCTACAACAGTTACTTATGTAGCCCTCTGAGGAATTGAATTGCCTACCCTTGGTTCAGCTTGTCTTGGACAGTGTCCAAAAGTGCTAACTTCACTAACCTTTCAAACATTTTCATAAAAAGAAGTGAGTGCTACAAGCCTAAAGTCATTACTAGTCTTCCTTGTTGTGTTCTCAGACATTGAGTCCTTCTAAAGGCAAGAGAGCATGTGTGTATGCAAGGACCAGCAAAAGCTAAAACTAAAACTGTCTGCCAAATAAAAGGCATAGTTGTTCAGAACACGACATCCATTTCCATCAGATCCAGAGCTTTTCTGTACTGTAAGCTTATTGATGATTATGTTTAAATTTTAAATCAGCATCGCTTCCTCACTTGATTGTTTGCTGGCACCTGTTACGTGCCCATTACTCTCTAGGCTCGCTTTTTCCACATAAGTGAGAGTGTAGGGTGGTAACAAAAAATAAATACAGCGGGTAAAATAAGTATTGAACATGTCAACATTTTTCTCAGTAAATATATTACTAGAGGTGCTAATGACATGAAATTTTCACCAGATGTTGGTAACAACCCAAGTGATCCATACATACTATCAGGTTTTTAACAAAGTCAACGTGAGCAAACACCAAGAACAATTCAGGAGGCAAGAACTTGTATAATAA
>NW_013952498.1:1161665-1164147 GCF_001266775.1 Austrofundulus limnaeus | reverse complement strand
ACACACACACACACACACACACACACACACACACACTCCACACCACTGGTTTTCTGTGCCGCCACCCACCACCACCCCAGGTACATCACCAACCCTCATTATAAGAGGTGGAGTCGGCTCCTCCCCTCTCACCGGTTAATTTTCCGCAGGTACCATTAATCAATAAACAAAACAAAACAAACAAAAAAAGTATGTAACACATCAAAAGATCCAGTTTGTTCCTGCTGTAAACACACCATGTCTAAGCAGCTAGGGGTGGGCAGTGAGGGCCACAGTCCTGCATGTTTTACTTGTTTCTCTGCTCCAACACACCTAATTTGAATGAATGGGTGATTATCAGGCTTCTGCAGATCTTAGAATAGGTAATTCAATGACTGAATCAGCTGTGTTGGAGCAGGCAAACAAGAACATGCAGGGCTGTGGCCATCGTGGACCAGGATTGCCCACCACTGAACTAAACTGAGTTAGCAACAGTTAGCTAGGTGATGAATATTTTCCTGAATGAAGACTCAGTTGATTATTTGTAAGATCTGTTAGGTGTTTAAAATGAAATCAGAGAAAGCACAAGATGTGTGAGAGGCTACAAAAAGGAAAGAGGATTTTCTACAGAGGTGTGTCTGCTAAATTGATGCATAGGCAACATATTGAAGTCCAAATCTTTGTGTTGGAACCATAATTTAAAAGTAGGTTGACAAACGTAAATACAACTTTATTAGTTTAAATGTTATGAATATCTAGCTCAGGCTCAAAAAATAAGTTATTGATTTAACAATCCATTAAACCAAACAGTATTTTCCCCAAATGTCATGTTGGTGGTTGGTGCAACATATTTTAGGTTCAAGTCTTGTACAAATAAAAATGTTTCTGTATTTCAGGCACACGTTTGTATTTCAAATGTGTGCAGTCAAAGATAAAAATGTTTAGACACAGTAATCTGGGTTTTGAAGAAAACGCTTTTATTTTATTTGTGCAAATACCTTTTTCATTAACCAGGAGGATATTATCTGCAATTTTCAGTGACAGAGATAAGCAGCTCTGCATCTTTGGGATATTTTATTTTTGCTGCTAAAATGTTATTGTGAACACTAAATAAAAAATGCATCCTACCAGAAATTAGTAATCAAACTTACAATTTGTTAATTACAGTTCTTAGAGAAAAATCAAAATGGCCCAAAATCATAATCTGCAGGTCAGAGCTTTACAAAAATTAGAAATCAGAATCAGCCTACAAAAAATACACCATGTCTTCCTTTATTATCTGAAGTTAAATTTGCACTTTTGCTTCATTTATAGGATTATGCAAATGAGACTACTTTTTCTGCTTGCCTTAAGCACTTTACCAATCTTCCTTTGTACATGAGACAAAGACTAAACACACTCCCCCACCAGTTCTCTTGCTATACAGAAAAAATACTCTGCAGTGTAAAATGTTGCTGAAGTGTATGTTTTGTCAAGCAGAAAAGTAAAAGTGGGTATCTAATTTGCAAGTCAGAATGTTCCTCAACAAAAGGAAATATTCTGAGTCAGCAGTTCCGGGGAGATAAAAGTTTTAGGTAAATCAAGTGTTCTTGAATGCCACGTAGGAGCAAGCTGTGAAAACTACCAACATTTCATCACAGATAAACAATCAATGCTGTTCACTCAACAACACTCAAGTCTTTTTTTTTCTTCACAATACACCCAGCAGAGCAGACCCTTACAGTCTATAGATTGAGCAGGTGGTACATACATGTAAAGAACAACAGGAGGCAATGAATCAGTGGAACAACCAAGGAACCATCAAGGCTCAAACAAGACATGAACTGGAACATCAGTGTCTGTCTGGAGAAACGTTTTATGGTCAGATGAGACAAAGACGGGACAAAAAGAAATATGTTTAAGGTAATCCAGGTGAGGCTTTCCAAACCTAAACACACTGTACGAACGGTTAAGCACAGCGATGGTAGCAACATGCTGTGGCTCGTTACACTGAGAAGGGGGACTACCTCCATGACATTTGGACACTGTTGGGTTGAGAACTGGTTTCTGAATGAATGAAACAGGCCTTCACAAAACCATGACCCTAACCCTGTTGAACATTTGTAAACTGTTTAAAAGCCTGTATGTGTCAGGAAACCAACCAATTAAAATAAACTCTACCAATTCCACCAAGATAAGTGGTCAAATATCCAGACATTGTGGCAGAAGCTTGCTGCAATAAAGGTGGAATCAAGAACAAGATAACTGTCTCCTGTGGCAGTTTATTCGCAGTTGCAGATCTCCAGTCCAGAGTACATAGGAGAATGTCCTTATTTACAGGAAGTCATATTTCTGCATCCACAATGGTTGCTCCATCATTAATATGACATTCAAGCTTACGATGAGTGGATGTAAACTTCTGACTGGAACTGTGAGACTGGTCTGAAAGTGGACAGATATAAAACTTTTTAATACAGCTAATTTAAAATTCACGGATATTTTAACAAACCTTGATATTTAGTTT
>NW_013952498.1:1158658-1160673 GCF_001266775.1 Austrofundulus limnaeus | reverse complement strand
ACACACACACACACACACACACACACACACACACACACACACACACACAGCTCTAATCTTCAAAGTTCTACATCAGCACTGACAAGACTAAAGAGATCAAGAAGTCTGCTCAACATCTTGTTCAAGTTTCAGAGATTTTTTCAGTCAGGGTTTTTGTAAAATCCTAACAGAAAGTCTCCCTCTGGCTCACCACCTTTTTAACTTGTTTGAAATTCAACAGACTCCCTTGTCATCAGCCTGTCCAAATTCTCTCGTGGCCAACTCTCCTTTCCCTGGCAGCCTGTATCAAATAAGTCCTTGATGCTGGAAAAAAAAAAAGAAAAAGCCAGAATTTGCAGTGTTTATGTGATATTTTTGCCTTCAGTCATTCAAAAAGTTGTGGATTTTTAATTACTATCATATCTATTGTTACCAGTTTGAATGTTTTTCCTTAGAGCTCATTTAATTTCTTTTTCAAGGACTTTCAAATCTCTTCTCCACACTTTTTTTTATTAACTTCGTGTTTAGGAGATTCAGGCTTCAGGTCGTCTCTTTGAGCAGCGTGACGTTAGGAAGTCCGTTGGGAAGAAAAATGGTTGGCTAAATGCTTAATGTGAAATTTATATGAAATATTTTGCCTTAGGTGTATAATTTAGTGCAAGTTGTTAAATTCAAAGTCACAGCTTAGTGTGAACTAACTATAAACCGCACTTGTCTGGACTCAGTGGTTGACACAGTTACATTTGAGCTCAAAGTGAAACCTCTGTTAGTTAATGTAAAAAACAATTGCAGCTCATTCACATGGCACAGATGATAGATAATTTATGTTTCATAATTCAAATGTTGCATCAAGTTTAGTATATTTTACTACAAAGAAACCGTACATGTTTCTACTTTTTGCAGTTGTCATATATATATTAAGTTTTTTAACTTTGTCTTTGACTGTCTCACACAGAGCTCCCTGGTCCTCCCAGCCATGTGTCCTTACTGGTAACCAGCACATCCTCTCTTTGTGTATTGATCAAAGAGCCAGAGGGAAACACCACGGGGCTCATCACTCGTTACAGAGGTAGGTTGGTTCGAATGGGAATAACTTGTAAATGATAGATAGTAGGCTTGGGCGGTATGATGGTATTTTGTTATAYCGAAAATACGGTGAAGGTATTTAAGAATTATGATGGTATGAGTCACATGAGGTGACGCACCAAATTTCCACAGGGCTGCTCTGAAAACCGTGACATAAACATTCTAGGATCTTTCAGAAGACATAACATATCTGACGTGTGTTCTGACCACCTCAGCTCATTTAGAAGACAAACGGAGGAGGAAGCGAGGTTAACAATAGAAAACTATCTCTGAGTGAGTTAGTAACCGTGTTTCCATCAATGTTTTTAATACGCTTTTTTTGAAGTATCAAATCAGAAAAGGTGATTAGAAATGGCTTGATTTGAAAAAACTTCCTCTAATTCGCATAAAAGTCGATACAACCGCTTGAGGTGGCTTTTGGGTTTTTCGAAAATGTTAATGCGCAAAAGKAGAGATGGAAACACATTTGCCGAATAAGTTCTGACGTAGCGAACATTTACCTCACAAAGCTGATCAGCTGTTCCCCGGTTTTGGCTCGGYTGCACCCRCGAATGGCAGCAGGACCCTCCTCCTGCTGTCGGTGTATTCTCTGTATTCCAGTAACGTGAAGAGAATTGCATTTCTTTCTCTACGTCTCCAGACAGCATGTAACATCGCCAAAACTAGTTGAAATGACAGAATAAGTGCAACTTTCCCAATAGTAGCAACGCGTTCCTGATTACTTCCCTCCATGGTCCTGAGATGTGTGGACCCTGCGAGTTTGCAACTTTTACTTCCTGTTTACTACACATATGCATCTGACGTAACTGATTCACTTCAAGCCAGTTGGTGGAAACACGTCTGATTCGCATTTCTTCGTTTTTTTTCCTTTTTGCGAAATTTTAAAAATTCGCTCAAAATTCGAATTAAAATTGGATGAAGACACATTTAGTGACACGCTACTCTCTGGT
>NW_013952498.1:1154230-1156758 GCF_001266775.1 Austrofundulus limnaeus | reverse complement strand
GTTCACATTTTAAGAAGAGAAGAATTCTGTCAGCTTGATTCATTCTGGACTTTACTATTTGACTCATTAGCACATGGAACTGCATCCACCATCAGCACCCCCAGGTAAAGGACAGGTGAGTGACAGGGCAGGGGCACTTCAGGGGGCCAATCAGATTTCAGGGCTGGGTCCAATGCCCCTTTGGCCCCGCCCCTAGAACCGCCCCTGCTCCATGGTCCTGAGATGTGTGGACCCTGCGAGTTTGCAACTTTTACTTCCTGTTTACTACACACATGCATCTGACGTAATTGATTTGCTTCAAGCCAGTTGGTGGAAACACGTCTGATTCGCATTTCTTTGTTTTTTCCTTTTTGCGAAATTTTAAAAATTCACTCAAAATTCGAATTAAAATTGGATGAAGACACATTTAGTGACACGCTACTCTCTGGTGTATTGCTGACAGACAACTTCAGGACTACTCGTGGGTTTTTTAAGTCAAACAAATWGCGGGACTCCTTTCAGATTTAAACTTTCAGTGATTTTTTATTTCCCTTTATTTCCTTTCATGCAGACAATGAAATAACTCTAAACTTTATTGGTGCTAAAACTGGCTAAAAGCATGCAGCAGCTTGGATACAATCATGGTAAGAGTCAGATTATGTTGAAACCTAAAACCTTTAAAAGACGCAGGTGGACTTATTTTGATTTGTTCAAGTTTTTTCTCTACCTCTCTCTGGCTCTRGAATGTCAAGCWGTTATCTGCTCAGAAGCAGTCGTTTCTACGTTAATTATAAATTACTCTACCCCCTTGGTAAAATAGTRCACCGTATTTTCTAAAGGTTGTATTACGAAATGAAACTGATCAGCTGTAATTAATTGATCATTCAGAAATGAGGCAAAATGGAAAGGGTTTTGATGGAATCAGCTGTTTAGGTCTTATTTTGACCATAATAATAGCTGTTTATTATCTATTCTAGGCTTTAAGAGAGCAAAAAAATTGGGATTCWTTGTACTTTAATGATTTAAACCTGGGAACTAGTAGTGAATGTAGCTCCAAGCCTGAAGTTCTTAATGTTTTCTGTCTTAAAATAACATTTCTTGCAGAATCTGTAAAATATTCTYGGCCCAAAAACTAAGGAAATTAGTGTTTGGTAGTTTATTTCTTTGTTGTTTTACATTATTAGTTTTGAATTATGTGTTTTTTCAGGCTGAAATATATTGTTACTCCTGTTGGAAGTGCCTCAAGCTGCAACAAACATGCTACAGCTAGTTGCTGCTGCCACTGTTTGCACTTGCAAATAAGCACATAATGCTGCATGAAGAACTGTGTAATGAGATATTGATCAGATTTGTTTTTAGGCAGCAGRTTTCTACTTTGTTCTTGGCCCCACTTCATTGTTAGCTTATCAGTTAGCCTTTGCTGTGAAATGGCACAAATAAACAAAAAGCTGTAGTGTCTAGTTAACAACACACACAGATGTACTTACCTTTTAAATTGATTGAGATTAATCAGGTGTGGCATTCATGTTTTAATTGGCCTAATAGATTGACCAACTTCCTTTAGTCAGCTGTCAAAACAAGAGTATTTATTGTGTTTGTTCAGTAAAATCAGAGCTTTGTGTAATGCCAAAGCTGCCCTGAAAAATAGTATTTTYGTTTTGCTTCCAAAGTAAGCTTTACTTTTGCAGATGCACAACTGCCAGGAGTAGACAAGGCTCGGGTACGGCCTGTTCTTTGAACTGTAAATCCTCAGATTCTTTGTTCTCTCATAGTGAAGCTTTGAGCGAAGAAACAAACAAATGTGTGAGTAAAGCTGTTTTTGTTTGCAGTGGAGTGGAGCACCTCAGCCGACTTTAAGCACATCCTTGGTTCGGGACAAGTTATGCAGACCAAGAACCCCTCCTTCACCATCAAGAACCTGACAGCAGTGAGTCACAGATTTAACGCACATACCTGCACATAATATTGACAGAAATGCATGTCACATAATCATATGATGTGAAAGCAGCAGAAGCTCATCTATGGACTGTGTTTATTGCCTCATTTATAAACCGCTTTGAACCACTTTGCACAAGAGAACACTTTTCAACGACCTCAATGAGATGAATTAATAATGAGAGCTCCGTTTCTTTGTCCTGAGATGGTTGATTCACGAGCTTAATGCATGCTGATAATCTGTCGGTCTTCTGTTTCTCCAAACACAGGGAGAGCGTTACTTTGTAAGAGTGAGCACGTACAACGTAAAAGGATGGGGCCCGCCTCGCTGCTCTGCTCCAGCCAGCGCTGCCCCCTCCAGTGAGTATCAGAATCAGAATCCGGTTTATTGGCCAAGTATGTGGATACACACAAGGAATTAGTTTTCGGCTGTTCGTGTCTCTCTAGTATTAACAAAATACAGATACTTTACATATAATTTACACATAATACACAATATATAGAAAAATACACATTATACTTCACTGTACCAGGATTTATCTGTGCGGTGTGCTTTACAGTGTTATTCACAAAAAAAGCAATATGACAGCAGTATGCAGAGTGAATATTTATTA
>NW_013952498.1:1152712-1154080 GCF_001266775.1 Austrofundulus limnaeus | reverse complement strand
TTATTATCCTGAACTGTTTTGTCAAAAAGGAGAGTTTTACAGGCCACCATTATTTCTGGTTTTGTCTTGTCATCATAAAGGTTTTATTTAGCTGATACTGAGTTTTACATGAAAGAAGTGGAATCCACTCATGACAGATTCATGAATTAATAAAATGTGGAAAAATAAGGGTGTCATTGTGAATCAATGGGCCTTGTAMCTCACAGGAGCATTCCTGTGAGTTTGAATTTAGCTCATAATCTTTCTTGCTTGTAGCCCTAACCTCCCTTTGCTACATTACCTGCCATTCCTTTTGATTTCACGCTGTTTGACTAATCATAATGCTGCACTAAGGTTTTTAGATGGAATATAAAAGCAAAAATATGACTGCGTTTTGTCAAAAGAGAAGTAGTTAACGATCCARTTTATGGTGAGATGTTGTTGCAGGGCTTTAGAATGAAAGAAAGTAGAAATTCTGAAAGTGTTCAGGTGTTTTGTTGTACAAGCACTCCTGCTTCCTTATCACTCTGCAAGCAGTATTCAGGACCTGCCAGCAAATTAATACTTGGCAACTGAATGATTTTCCCAGACTGCATAAAAATGATCATTTGTCTCTCGCTTTCCTTCTCATGCAGGCTGGAGAGAGTGTGTTGATGTGAAGTCACAGCCCAGGAGCCATCAGGGGCTAGTGAGGAAACTGCTGGAAGATGCCAAAGAATCACAGTACAGAGGATATTACATAGGTAACAATAGGTGTTTAGTGATATGCAAGCACATTATACGTATATCACTTTCTGAACTAGTTTAAACTTGTTCAGGGTTGTGAGGAGATTGTTCCTTTGTCCAGCGGCCTTAAACCAAATTTACACTCTGTCAACTCCACTCCAACCTCTGCAGTAAAAAACTATTATAATCAATGAGAGCATCCACACAGAAAAGAGAATGACCACAACATCCATATTTTCAAAATAAATCACCAAAGACAGACTACATTTAGTCAAAATCCTAGCTATAATAAGAATTTAATGTGTATATTTATACATAGGTGCTGTCAAAATTTATCATTCTGTTTGGGAAGCAGTGCATGCAGCTTATGCTTACATACAAAATGTGTGGATTTTATTTTGAAATACGGATTAAAAAAAAAAAAGCATCAGCGATAAAGTTTTAACTGTTGTTTCCAGTCAGTCTTCCACAGAATGATTTAATTTGGTCTGATTTAAAGTGTAACTTACCCCCCTGTGAAAAGATAACTCCGCCCCAAGGCAAAATTTGAAAAATGCATCGAAGTGGGTAGGGGAGGGGGTGTGGGTAGGGGAAGGGGGGTTAGAGAGCGGAGGTGTGGCCGGGACGAGAGAACGTGACAGGCAGCTAGCATTAGCATAATTG
>NW_013952498.1:1143423-1152702 GCF_001266775.1 Austrofundulus limnaeus | reverse complement strand
AATTAGCACAGAAACAGTACTATATAACATTTTAGACACATTCTAGACAGTTTATCAGCTAAAAAAAGTTAATTTTGGGGGAAGTTACTCTTTAATCTGATTTTTACTTTAGTGACATGGGGATGAGCGAATAAATCCTAGTATTTGGACTATTGATACCAACCTTGTGTAGTTTAAATCTTGTAGCTCCACACATCTTCAGCTACAGAACAGAAGTTCAGTTGCTTTGTCTTTTTTTTCTTTTAATTTCCCCATTCATATCAAAGTTGGACGGATTGTCCATAATATACACGGATTTTCCGTCATTTTGCAGGTATACGGACATATAGAGCAATCTCAACGGATTTTTTCATGTTTTACAGATTTTTTTCAAAACTCAGTTTCAAATTATTTTTTTAACATGTCAGAACCTCTAGGACAGTAAAACAAGACAATAAACATCAAATATCCATTTTCAACCCACTCTGTTGCTAGAAAAAAGTTCTTCCGTTCACATTACCTTCTGATTTTGCTGCCCCGTGTGTGATTAATACAGATTTTTGAGGCACATTAGACAGGTAAACGTCTGAAGGGGTTGACATGTATGTTTTCCATGTCCTGGATGACTCCACAGTGACTTGACACTAACATTGTTTCCGGGCCATATCACTAATAAAGTTACTTGATCAATAATTTGGTTAGTTCTTGGTCCATCACGTTGCACTCATTCCATGCAGACATGCTGTACCGGAGCAACCGGCCAGATAAATAAATCAAAATAAATGTACAACTTACAGTATGTGTTTGTTGTTGCCTGTCAACCAAGGTGATAATAGCAAAATAGCTGATGAACCGTTGAATGCATTTGAATTAAAACTAATCAATAAATGTCCATCAACAACTAATTAAATTCTGGAGTCAACTCCATTCAAGATGGCTGCCAAAGTCAAGAAGTCTTTAGCAAACATTAATGACTATAACTCGGCCAGTTTCACAGATATTGAACTGAAATTGGGTGTGGTAGTGGCTCATAGTCATTCCCAACATGAAATCTGAGCGCAGTCAGTGAGCACACAATCTGTTTTTAAAGCTTTGCAATAAACTGTTGGAGTCGACCCTTTTTTGTCTGTTAGCAAAATATCTTGTGAAGCACTGGACAGATTATAATAAAACTCTCAGAATATAATTAATATATGTCTACAAATTCTCAAGTCACACCATTTCATGATGGCCAACACAGATAGTTGAGATTTGTCAACACAGAAATGGTTATAAAGTAATCAGTTTTATAGAGACTGAGCTAAAACTTAGTGTGGTATTATCTAAGAGTCACAACATACAACTCTGAATTCTAACACATACAGTCTCATGAGTTCATGAGTTTTATATGTCTCTAATTCTTCTTAACAAAAGATGGTCTTAGTTTTATTTGCTGGCATTGAATATGGCAAGCTATACTAATTTAAGGAATCCTCTGCCATTTCTTTATTCAAAATCTACTAGATTATAATGTGTATTAGAATTAACTTGTTATATTTATGGTTTAAAAATAAACAAATCACTCATAAATCTGCCACTGACTTCCCTGATTTCTAAAACATGTGGCTGGAATTCACTATTGAATAAACCTTATCAGTCAACTTCAACGATTATTAATTTATTACTTCTAATTGTGTTGGTGTTTAGCTTATAATGCATTAATAATGAGATTAATAAAGAGACCCGAGATTCTGTTCTTGTAAATACACAGTTGCTAACATTTTTCTTAGAGCAATCTAATGTTTGCAGACAGTACATGCAAATATATAAAAAAACACATCTGTTAGGATTTGTATAATAAAGTAACGTTGGATATTCATAATCATGTTCTGACTTTACTCAGCTGCACACAACACCCCTGTCACTCACTCAAACGCGTGTTGCCTTCCCAGCCAATATGTTTTGGCAGATAAAAGGATTTTCATCTGGAATGATCCTCCTTTCTTCATTTCCACAGAGACTTTCAAGACACAGAGTCCCGGCAAGCGTCTTTCTATGTCCCGGGGCATCAAACACCTCTTCCAGTCCGCCACCAAGTTTGTTCGCCTTCTACAAAGGTAGCACTCATCTGTCTTACCATTCCCACCATGCCTTGAAGGGATCAAGGGAAATTTGTAAAATGTGATGCAACTTGCATGGTGCAAGTCCAAACTCATGTTGTTAAAAAGAGAACATGAGTCACTTCAGAGCTGCTGGAGCCTCAAAATTAGTTTTGGACAAGTTGATGTTTTAAATCACAGTCGATGCAAGTGACAAACTTTTAACAAAACCATGCTTACAGATAGGTACTAATTAAATTAGGGTTCGAACAGGATGATATTTTATGTTGTGCTGTCTTTTTGAAAATGGATATTCTCATCTGATGAGACCATTTGATGTGTTTTATTTTGATTTCATCAGGGGTGTGTACTTGGCGACCATATTYTACCACAAGGAAAACATCCTGGTGACAGCTGAAGATCAGATCCCACTGGTGGAGATCCAGTGCTGCTGCACCTCCATCACCCAGGACTTTCTTTGGTTTGCCAAGGTAAGCTGATTATAGACACTTTATCTGTGTGAATGCAGAAATGAGTGATGTGATTTAGCCTCATCTGGCTGTAATATGCAAGGCCTTCCCTGGAAAAAGACATCTGAATGGGAGTTTTAAAACCTGTATAAACTTTTCTGCATTGATCTCCTTTCCATGTGTGTAACCTGGCAACAACTTAAGCCTCCTTCATAAGACAGCTCAGTCCGGGACTGACACATGTTCTGTCCTCCTCTGAGCATTCAGAAAAAGCACRAAGGTGGATGGGCGAGTAAAATGAGCCTGTCTCTGATGCGCCCCTGAGCCACCAGCAGAGGTAGTATCCGAGCCGGGACCGAGCCCGGCAGGCAGACTTGCAGCAGTGGGCGACTGCAGGATTAATCAACAAACAGATTTATTACTGAGGGAATATTAAAGATGACACAAAACAGAAACTTTGTTATTTTAAAAAATATTGAACCACAGGTTCGCTGTAATGAGCTGATTTTAACACTCAGCTGAGAACTTTTCTGCTCATGATTCGAGCTTCCAATCTGAACATCTCCTTTACAAATGCATTCTGTTTTATTTACATTTTACACCTCATCGTAAGTTTTTCAGAACTGGGTTGTAGTTCTACTAACATTGTTAACTCCTTCTCTTTCAGTTGTCCTGTGCATGGCAGCAGGTGCCCTGGCTCCAGCAGGCCCTCTCCTCAGCTCACTCCTCACCCTCCTCCCTCCTCCAGAACAGGCACAACATCTTGAGAGCTGTTTCCCAGCTGCAGGTAGGACAATAAGCAGCTTATCCTCTAAGTAAGAAACATACATATGGGTTAATTGCTGTTTTGATTACCTCTTTACATTTCTGATTTCCCTACTTCCTCAGTTAGCCCACCAGCACATATAGAACCTGTTTCACAACAATTCCTCATTTGTTGTCTCTTTCTTTTCTTATTGTTACACCTGTTCTTTTTTTATCTGCTGTCAGTCTTCTCTAGGAACGATGGACCTGGGGCAGGTTTACTACGAACCACTGAAGGACCGGCAAGGCAACGTACTCCTTGTGACTCTGAAAGAAATCTCCATTCTTTCCATGTGAGAAAAAAATATTTTCTTATCTCCTCTTAGTCTCTGTTAAACTTTTTTAACGCCCCAAAACAAGCAAACAAATATGATCAAAAGGCTTTAACTTGTGTTCTGTGTGAAGGACAGACCTCCAACTCATTACTGCTTACAGTCTGGTCTGACTCATTTAATTAAAGGTACCAAAGATTGAACCTTGCCTTGAACAGCCCACTTTTCTGTTTGGTTATTGTTCTTTCATTTTGGTCATGATTTTTGATTCAGTACTTTTTTTTACAGTAAAAACTTAGCACAAAAAGTAAGGAATTTAGTGTTTGGTAGATTATTTCTTTGTTGTAACAATGCTTCTTGGCTGTAAATCTTATACTGTAAGAAAACCTGTTTTTTTAAAGGGCGTCACATTTGTAAGGAACATGCATTTGTAGGATGAGCACTGGAGCTGGGTATGCATGGAGGTTATTTTGTGTTTTTATTGTTCAATCAAATGAAAAAGCAGTTTCAATCAAAAAATATTTTTTAATTAAAAAAAGGTTTTTCTACCAAAAAAATTAAATTTCAACCAAAGAAAAAAGCTATTTCATAAAAAATTATTTAATCAAGAACTTTTTTGCAAAACAGAATCTTTTCTTTCGCATGTCAGAAATCTTTGGTTGTATCTCAGACTTTTGGTTGATGCTCTTAAGTTTTTGGTTGAACTCAAAAAAAAGTTTGTTTTTTTTTAATTCAGAGAACATGAACATCCAGGGAGGGGCTTAAGGAGGAGCTATATAAGAYGTGTCTCTATTGCACTAGCCTGGTTAAAACCAGACCCTCGTCCTTCACTTTGCTTCATACAAGGGTCTGGACGTGATGCATAGTGAAGTGATTCTTGAAGGAGGCGTGGCCTCTGCTGAAGTTTAAAATGATTGGATCAGTTGGCCACGACATATGTCGCTGTGATGGAGGCTAAGCTAAGAAGCTAACCGGAAATCGCGTGTGCTGTAAACAACCCTACTGAGAGGAGAAATATATCGAGCCGAATGAGACGACTGTAAATGAGAGCTGCTGCTTTGTCAGATAAATTTATTTTAATTTGGAAGCCTTATCAACACAGACTGGCTTCATTCACTTCCTCCACTGCCGTACGCTAAACTAACTAGCAGACACTGCACAGAACATCGACGTCATTCAAAACTCTGCCTTCTGTTTGCTGATTGGCCCAGGTAAAATAAACTACAAGCAGACTCTGCGCAGAAAATTGACGTTCTGTTCTCTGATTGGCCCGGCTAAAAATCTGCCAGCGAAATCCATCTCAATGGGAGAGAAATCCCAGACGTAGCAGTGAAGGGAAACTAGAATTGAGCGGAGCTGCGTAGGAAGGGAAGGGCCAGGCTACTATTGCACATGTGTCAAACTCAATTTATTTATTTTTTTACTCAATATGAAAATTGCTTCTTATCTCAATGGTAAACTTTAACTTTATGATTAAATGCAACAAAATAGACACATTTCAAAGGTGAAAGATAATAATTATCCTGCCCCTGAGCTGTTGGCTTTAAGTAACTGGCCAATTTAGTTGGATAGCACAGTATTAATGACTCAAAATGAGCTGCTTTAAAGTCAGCATTGACCATAAACTACATCTCCCATAATGCATGTTGATTATCCATGGGATGTCAGAAAGTGGGAGAATTCAGAATTCAAGATGGCAGTTACTSACTAAAAACTCATCAGTGAGTAAAACTCTATTAGTTTTACTTTTAATAGAATTTCTGTATTATTTATTTCAAATTTAGTCAGTCGTACACTTAGTTCTGGCCAGTKTTTAAAAGAGTATGTGTTAAAACATTGTTTAGTCAAAGTTAAACATATAACGTCAAATTTAACTACAACTGGCCCTTCGAGGGCCACCATAAAGTCCACAACCAAATGGCCCTTGGTGAAAATGAGTTTGACACCCYTGCTCTATTGGTTAGTTCTGACTGAAGTCATTTCCCCATGCACCTGCTTCCAATTGAATGTTGTCAGTGCATTAAATGGTCGTTATTAGAGGTTATCAGTCCCATACACTGTGTGCAGACTGTCCCTTCTATACCTCATAGTAGGTTGGAAGGCTTTCATTAATCATTTGTATGCCTGATGCATTCAGGTGCAGTTGGTTTGGCTCCTCCCTCGGGATGCAGATCTCAAGCGATTGGCCCAGCTCGCTGTCCTTTGACCGGGGGAAGGCACTCGATCTGTGGCATGGAGATCCAGGCTGTAGCCAGTTGTTGCGTGATAATAACGTGTTAACGTGCCCAGCACTAGTTTTGACACATTCCCTGTTTAAGTTGTATTATTTTGAAGATTTAACAGTAGAATGTTCAACTTAGTGTGATGATGTTAACTTTTGAACTATTTAAACTTTCCAAAATTTACACAGACTTTACACTTCTTATACAGTTTAAACATCACAACATGGGGATTTTTGTCTTCTTGGAAGAAAGTACTTGATTCTGACCAATTATTAATGTTAGAAAAGTCCCTGAAATGCCTCATGAAGGCTGCGTCCAACCTCAGGGCCTGCATTCTTCGAAGGACCCGGCCTAGGGGTCTGGGGACGACTGCAGCAGCTCAGTCAGAGGCCTGGCGATGTCCGCTCTCAGGTCCACAAAAGGTTAGCTACAAAAATCTGTAATTTTCACAAAAATTCTGTAATCACACACTTGAGGGGGTTCAGGCAGACTGTTGGCCRTGAGAATGACAGCACCTGCAGCGCAAAGCAGCACTACAAAAACAAGATATTTAATGTTCAAACTTACAACCTTTTTTTTCAAATATTCACTTATTTTGAATTTAATGCCTGCAACACCTTCCATAAAAGCTGGGACAGAGGCAACCAAAGACTGGGAAAGTTGAGGAATGCTCAAAATACACCTGTTTGGTGCATCCCACAGGTAAACAGGTAAATTGCAAATAGAGGAGTTTCATGATTTGGTATAAAGGGAGCACGAAAGGCTCAGTCATTCACTAGCAAGGATAGGGTGAGGTTCGCCACTTTGTGAACAACTGTGTGAGCAAATAGTCCGACAATTTAAGAACAACGTTTCACAATTGCACGGAATTTAGGGATTTCATCATCTACAGTCCACAATATCATCGAGATTCAGAGAATTTGGACAAATTTCTGCAAGTAAGCGGCAAGGCCGAAAACCAGCATTGAATGCCCGTARCATTTAACCCCTCAGGCATAAAAAACCAACATCATTCTGTAACAGTTTGTCTCTACATCTACAAGTGGAAGTTAAAACTCTACCATGCAAAGACAAAGCCAGATAACACCCAGAAACACTGCCGGCTTCTCTGGGCCCAAACTCATCTGTGATGGACTGACGCAAAATGGAAAAGTGTCTGACGAGTCCACTTTTTCAAATGGTGTTTGGAAATCATGAACGTTGTGTCCTCCAGTTGGAAATGTGTGGCGCATTATGAAGCACAAAATACAACAATGAAGACCCTGGACTGTTGAGCAACTGAAGTTGTGCATCAAGCAAGAATGGGAAAGAATTCCACCTACAAAGCTTCAACAGCATGTGGCAGACATCTTGACTTCAAAAAGAAGTCAAATGCAGATGTTCAGTGTGTGATTAATTTTGGAGTTTCAAAAAAATTCATTCAGTCATCCATGAGATAATTTGCTAACTTAATCCTGCAAAGTCAGTTTGTGTTTCAGCTACTATCAAACTAAATGTTAGCTTAGTAGCTGAAAAATAAACTGGGTTAGTCATGTTTTGTTAATTGACTTTGGCCATCTTGATTCAACTCCAAAGTCCTTCACTTGTTTAGCTGTACATCCAGTGATTTCTGAAAGTTTCATTAAAATCTTTTTTGTTGGTTCATGAGATATTTTGCTAACAAACATGCCATAATTAATATTTAGGTGTTTAAACATTGTTGATTTTCTTTCATCTGCAAACCTCGTCCCCTTGCTGTTGCTCTCTCCAGTGGGTTTTGGAGATCTTCATGGATTTTATCAACCAGCCAGTTAATGATTCTTCTGCGAAGCCTTTTGTCTTTGTCCTTTTCTTCTGGTTCTTCTGGCATTTCATCAAGGCTGCAAGATCACAAAACCCCCACAGGTTACCCCTCAGGGCTTTTTTTGTTGACAGGACTCTTCCTGCTTCTCTCGTTCTCGTAGCTCCTTTCCCGACTCGTTCAGCAGCAGCTCAGTGGACCTTAGATCATTCTTAGATGTTACTTCCTCCTCCTCCACCTTCTCTTTCTCCTGCTCTGCCACAACAACACAGACTTGGACTGTTGTTTCTAAGAGTTGGATGTTGTTGGTGGGTGCTGCAGACACCTGAGCGTGGATCTTCTCACCCAGCAGATTCCAGCTCCACACACAAGATGGTGAGAGTGAAAAGGCATGAAGGCGGAAGATGCCATCTCCAAAAACTGTAGCTGTCTGTTTGGTTATCTCGTTGATTGAAAGAGCTTTATTTTCATATAAAATGGTGCAAAAAACAGTTAACCTCTTGTGAAATTAAAGACAAAGTATAATTTTTTTAGTATAAATCAATGAACTTGAAGTTGAGTACGTTAGACATTGACTCTTTTAAAAATGTTTCTACATTTGCTTACTGTAACAAGCAAAACTCTTTAAATAAAAGAAGAACATTGCACCTGGTTGCACATTTACTCAAACAGGTTTAAAAGTTATAGTTAGCTCGAGCAACAACATAGAAATACCGTAATGTTAAGAATTTTCATTTCCCTCCACCAAACACTCTAATCTCAAATGTTTTTCCAACCGCAGTAAATAAAGTTTTTACCTTCAGAAGGAAATGGTCCAGACTAATATCATCCAGACTCTCCCAAACATCTGTTGGGTTTACGTCCTGGTGTGTGAACGAGGGAATTTGCAGGAAGGTGTTTAACTCCAGTTCTGTGCAGCTGGGTCGTTTTCGAGGTTTTGCCTCCATAATCGTCTCCTTCAGACCACTGGAAAAATCAGCTATGGAGAGGGGGTTTCTGTAATGTCCAGCTAAAATTAAAGGGCCCAGAAAATTAAACCACATACAGAAGTAAATGTGTAGATTTTAAAAAACAAATATTATTTTTGTCATGGAAATGAAAACGTTAAATCATACCAAAATGTATCAATATTGTTGAAGAAATGTATTGGTCATTTACTTACTGATTCTAAAAGCACAACAGCATTTTATAATTTTCYGAAGACAAAATGATAAAACGTGCTGAACACTGCTGATGCTCAGGCTTGAAGCATGAAATCACCTTTCAGWACCAGTACTGGAGTGGTTGTATGGTCTATTCTCTTTCACATTTTAATCAATTCAACATTCATGTGGTTTTTGCATGATTAAGACATGATTTCAGTAAAAGAAAACTAATTTTCTTACAATGTTATGATTTGAATTAAAACCTAAAAAGGAATTCTGTGACAACAGAGATATTTTCTTTATGCAAAGTCCAAGCACAGCTTTTAAAAACACACTTAATTATTTTTTATCATTAAAATCAAATATGTATCAAAGATGGTGTCAACATAATTATTTTAGTCTTTTGCACATCAATAAAGGAATAGAAAGTTTTCTTAAAATAAAACTGAACTTTTAAAGAAATTCAAAAAGAAAAAATAAGTAGGTCCTCTGGATGGGTTCTTCTTTAGTGAAACGTTTCATCTCTCCT
>NW_013952498.1:1132140-1143358 GCF_001266775.1 Austrofundulus limnaeus | reverse complement strand
TCTGTCTGTCTGTCTGTCTGTCTGTCTGTCTGTCTGTCTGTCTGTCTGTCTGTCTGTCTGTTTGTGTCTGTTTGTGTCTGTTTGTTAACAAAATACCTTGTAACCCACTTGACAGAATTTTAATAAAACTTTTAGGAGTTAACCTGATTGAAAAGACTCAAAAACCACTGTAAGAATTTGACTAAAATTTGTTTTGGTAGTAGCTGAGAGTTGTCCTCAGCACATACAGATCCATAGAAATCTATGCTTAAAACTTTTGCATGCAATAAAWAAACATTTTAGTGGACAAAAAGCATTCCTTGAAAGAAACTACTTTCATGGCTACAGTAATTCCCATGTTAGAGTTTGGCTTTATTGAAGAAGGTTGTTGAATGTTAGAGTTTCAGTGAGTGATGTTTTTATTCATTTACATTCATTTTCTGCTTGATTTGTCTCCTCCAGCCCTCCTGAGCCCCCATTCCACTGGATGCCTCTGGACTGCCTGGAAAAGAACCGCAGCAGAACTCCTCTGCTGCCTGAGCCCACTGCCATGGACACACTGTACGAGCAGCTGAAGGTCAGTTTGGGTTTGGCTGAAAGAGGGATAAATTGAGAGTTACAATGGAGACGTGCCAGGCTGCAGCTGCACACAACAAACAAAATGTACTGAATCTTAAACATTATTTTGAGTTATTTTTGTGTACCCAAATAAAAAGAGAAAATTTTGATTTTCTATGAAAATGTAGTGTGAGACCTAAATGGCTTTGAAATTCACTGAAGAAGCTGAAACTGGGCCATTAAAGCTAAACAAATGAAGCAAAAGACTAGCTAAAATAAGAAAAATACTTGGTAAAAAGAGACAAACGCTTGATAAAAGCTAAAAAGAGCAAAACATAAACAAAACAATCAAAAAAGAAAAAAATAAGTAGGTCCTCTGGATGGGTTCTTCTTTAGTGAAACGTTTCGTCTCTCCTCCAAGAAACGTCTTCAGTCTGATGAGTTTCAGGTGAACTCAGCCTTATAAGCACTGCCTCCACATGGACAAACAGGTTAGTCACATGCAAAAGAGGGCCATCACCTAATAATAGGCTTGATTAGCTCTATTGTTCATAGAGGGTCATGTGCCCCATCACCTGAGTTATTGGTTCTGGATGCTTCGGCTGTGGTTATTTGGTGTTTTTTATGYGTTTGTAGTGAGTGCAAGCAGGRTTCAACGTCCCCTTGTTTTTCTCTCTCTTTCCCTATCTRTGTTGGGTATCATTGGCGCTCTGATTCACACCTTTTGCTGACATGCAGCCGAGTCATACTTGCAATAACAGCATTGTAGGAGGAGGATAACTGGACACGAAGGCCTCCACCTCTGTTTAATGGTGAACGGTTTTTCTTCACAAAGATGGCTTCCTTTACTTCTCTCTCAAACCAACGTTCCTCTCTATCAAGAATGAGAACATCTTCATCCCTGAAAGAGTGACCACTGGTCTGTAGATGAGTGTAAACGGCAGAGTCCTGACCTGTAGATGAGTGTAAACGGCAGAGTCCTGACCTGACGAAGTAGCTCGTCTGTGCTGGCTCATTCCTTTGAACAGTGGCTGTTTTGTTTCTCCGATGTATAACTGATCAAAGTCATCCTGACACAGCAACATATACTATATAACTGTTTTTGCCAGGGAACTGGATCTTTGGGGTGAACTAATCTTTGTCGTAAAGTGTTTTGGGGTTTGAAAGCCACTGGGTCATCATGTTTAGAGAATAAACGTCTCAGTTTCTGTGAAACTCCTGCCACATATGGAACGATGACTGGTTTGGGTCTGGGTTTAGGGTCTTCATTTTCACCTGGTTGTTGGCTGGAATCCTGTTTGGGTTTCTTGTCTGCTTTCAGAAAAGCCCAGGCTATTTTTTTCTTTTTTGATTTTTTTTACCTGGATTGCTGAGATGCAACAGGATGTAAACAAAATAATGTTTGCTAAAAGTTGAAAATCACTTCATATCAAAAGGACAGCTAAATGTAGCAGAGGGTTAACTTAAAGCTAGAAGCTAAATGTAGCAAAAGGCTAGTTAAATGAAGCAAATATTGCTAAAGTGAGCAAAACATCTGCCAAAGCAAAAGTTATCAAAAAGACAACTAAATGTAGCAAAGGGCTAACTACAGGCTTAGAAGTAAATTGTGTTAAAAGCTACCTAAAYGAAGCAACACTAGCTAAAAGGGCAAAAACACTTGTAAAAGTATCAAAAGTATAGCTAAATGTAGCAAAAGGTAAATGTACAAAAGTACAAAATAAAACCTAAAAGTACAAAAAGTTTAGCTAGAAACTAAAAGTAACAAAAGGCCAGCTAAATGAAGCAACGCTTGCTGAAAGGAGCACTTGCAGAAGCAAAACATATCAAAAGAACAGCTAAATGTAGCAAGCTAAAGGCTAACTATTATAAGAAGCCTCACTAGAAGATAAAAGTAGCAAAAGCCTAGCCAAAAACTAAGAAGCAAAATGGAAATTAAAAACCAATTAGCATAAAAAACAAGTATACAAAAAGATAAATGTTTTTGAATWTTTTTTTTTCTAATCTGAATGTTTTTCTGAAGGGAAATACAATGTATTTACATTGTATTTCAATTGAAATACAATAAAGTGTAAAGTTACAAAAAACAAAACTTTTAGCACACAGCTTCTGATTGAACTGAACCTGTTGATATGAGTGTCTAAAAGAACACAGAATGCTGACTCAGCATGAACAAAATGTATTGTTGTTAAAAGCAGTAATATAAAGAAGTTTATTTAAAAATTAAATTACCCTCCATATTTTCTGTTGCTTTCAGGACAAAATGTCCTTCCACAGGCACAGCATTCAGTGGTCTCAGCCGGGTCTGTATGTGGGCATCCTGAAACTGTGCAGCTCAGTCGACCAGATCCGGGTCCTGGTGCCTCAGAGGCTACCCAACCTGCTCTGCCACACGAGGGTCCGACACAACGCCCACGTGACCAGGTAACCCCGTTCGATTTAGTGATTTTATCACACRTGGCAGCTTTATATAAACTGAGCAAAAGCAAGACTTCAAGCTCACTCTGGCGTTTGTTTTGTGGGACTGCGTCGACGCCGGGGCGACAGGGAGGAGTGGGCTTGGCTGCAGAGTCATGTTTACACAGCCCACAACGGCAGCGTTCAGAACCAGCTGAGTGGCGAGGACGACAGCTCCGTGGAGAGCAGCGGCCTGGCAGAATTCATCAGGTCTCTGAGAGCGGCGATCACACACCTCCTGACGAAGCTCAACATCCCCCTCTACAGGGTAAACGTGGCGACAAACCAGAGCAGATTTTCTTTCTGAGTCGCACATTATAAATGTTATAAATTATAAAGTTTAGGTCATGATCTGGACTTGAACTCRGTTTAAAATGAGATGTTTCTGCCTCTCTGTGATCCTGGCAGGCATATCAGTATGGTGTGTACACGCAGGAGCTGCTGCAGTTTGGTGAAAACATTTCCATGCTGCTGCTTCTGCCACCCAGTGAGGACTTCAGCTCCAGTTACTGGCCTCTGGTGGGCACCAAGGAGCCCGGCCTCACCATGCCTCTGCAGACATTTGAACTGGGTGAGTGGAGAGATGTGACCACATCTCAGCAAAAAGAGCTTTTTCAAACTGGAACAACTGCTGTAAGCTTCGTGCTGAAAACTGTAACTCTTCTTCTCTCTCTCTCTCTTCGCTCTGCTGAAGTCCACTTCTGGACCTACGAGCGGGACTTCCTGTGCCAGTACTGCCAGGCCTGGGTAAGGCTGGAGCTGGACTCTCATCTGGCGCAGCAGGCTCAGCGTGAGGCTCTGGACACCAAGGAGCTGCAGGAAGCTCAAGAGCGCCTCAGCAACATCACTGAGCTTTTTCGTGTAAGCTCTTAATAACACCAAAACAATGAAAAGAAAGAAAGCAGACCAACTGGCTGTGTTTTATTATAAGTTTTATATTAAGATCATATTTAAAAGAAGTTGAGACCATTTTGGAAAACCTTCTACACGCTGTGATCTCGTGCAATATAGCGTGACGTCAGTAGTTCTGTTAGAACTCAACATGTGCTGAGGATCAGCTACTACCACATCCAACTTCAGCTCATTTCAATTCATTTATTTATTTAAAAAGGAMAATGCACGTTAATCAATATTCTGTGAATATAAATGTGCTGGAATTAGCACAACAGCTAATTTTCATCCGTAGTTCTGAGCAGATAAAAAGGTAACATCATAAAACAAGTGCACATAAAATACAAAATTCAACACTGCCCAACAAACACACAAACTCCTCAGTCTACAAGGTCTACAGTTAAATTATGTTACAACATGACTGATCTTCTTTCAGCCAAACTTTGTTTCTTTTTAAAAATGGAATAACTCACCATCTCTGATATTTGCAGGTAGTTCATAAGAGTGTTCCTCTGATTGACGTGACCTTTTTGACCAAACTCTGTTCTCCGTTTTGCGACAACACAGTCCCCTCTAGTTTGAGACCTAGATTTCATCCTAAATGTATATTTGTGAATAAAGTCATTTAAAGGTGGAGGAGCTCGTCCATTTAAGACCCTAAAAACAAGACTTAAATCACTGAATCTTTGATAATTTTCGAAGTTGAAGCCGTTTTTGTGTTTGCTAAGGTTGATTAGATGTGGCAGCCATCTTGAATTGAGATGACTCCACCAGGGGTAGTTGTACAGCCAATTTTTACTTTCAGCAAATTTCAATAAAATCCATCCAGTGGTTCAGGAGATATTTTGCTAACAGATGGGCAGCATCATCAGCAATAATTAAAGGCAGAGTTTTACAAACAGAGCAGTCCCAGCTGCTACCACACAGAATTATAGCTCATTATCTKTAAAACTAACAGAGTTACTGACAAGTTTTGGGTCAAAAACATTATCGTCCCTTTTGTTTTTCGTGTCAGGTTTTAAAGAGAAGTAGGGCGCATACCTGTACATACAGCACAAAAGTATTTGCTGATGTACTGTGATTGTTTTAATAAGGAGAATAAATTCACTTGTTGTTTTTCTTGTTTATCAGTGTCTGGATATGGTGTGGAGGGGTGCCCGCTGGATTATGGACTGCCTGCAGTGCGTCCGGTCCAAACAGTGGGTGGGGGCCGTGCCTCTAGGCCTGGTGATGGGAGGAGACCCCCCGCCGTGTCCTGATGGTGAAGAAGAAGAAGAAAAAAGACTGACCACCAGGCTGAAATGGGCCAATCGGATGCAAACGCAGAGWTGTGAGACAGGTAGTGCAGCAGCTCGGGTCTGTCTGTAGTTTTAGTGACGTTCGTCCTCATGACCTCGTATTTCTCTTTCAGAGAGTTCAGCCGGTGTGACTTCAACCCCCACTGCTGAGCTGTCCACTCCAGAAAGAGTCACAGTCGTCCCTGAGGAGGACCTGGTCTTAATGGAAGGTGTAGTTAAAGGAGGGTACCCAGTTGACATCAGCGCTCAGCCACCTGCAGACCTCGTTAATTTGGACTGTGCYAGCTCTCTGCTTGAATCAGGACTAGAACCCGCTGCCGTGGCCCAGTTTGAAGCTGGGTATYTAGTGTTGGGAACACAGGAATCCYACRGCAGGGAGACCAGCATCTCAGAGGTCATCCAGCCGATGGAGATCGCCGAGCTGGTGGACATCTTGCCCACGTTGAGTCTTATTGAAGAGGAGAATGCCACCGGCCCAACCTCACGCTCTGTAATGGACGTGCTGGAGAACTTCGGACTGGGTATCGGGGAGAGAAACGCCTCGTTCRACTTCAGGAGCTCGAGRTTGWTAAGCGGGGATGAAGCGCTGCCTCTGCCTCTCGAGACGCACTGTGAGGATACGGAGCAGAGGGAAGAAGAAGCTGCATCCGTTTGTGACTCTGCCCATTCTGTAGATGACGAGATGACTGCTCTGAGCTGGGACTTTCCTCGAGAGGATGAGAAGAAACGGGAGGCTGAGAGTCGAGGAACTTGTCTGCCTGTGAGAAGCCTGGTGGAGTGGGACAAACCCTCCAGCAGCTCATCCTGATACCAAACAAAAMATAAGAATTCTTAACATTTTTGACTTGAATTCTTTCCTCTCAGTTCAAAATAACTCCTGTGAACCCACTCGCCTCTATTATCTGATTGTTGTGCCTAATTTACCCACTGGAGCAAATCAACATTTCTCCTTTTGCACATTTCAGGAGCTGTCGTTTTATTTTTATAGAACATGCAGTTCACTAAACTCTGTTGGCTGTAAAATATTAGTGGTAATAATAAGCTGAAGTAGTAGTTGTGACTTCTAATTGCTCACTACACCCACACTGCTGCTTGTCTGAGCTGTAAAACTCAAATTAAGGGAGGGGGGATTTTTGAGCAAAATCGACTTTTTTAAGTTTTATACCATGTTATAATGCCATTCCCTCATCAAACACATACCCAGAGTTTTGCTTTGACTCATTCGTGCATGTTTGAGAAATCCTTGAATCTCCTGTGGTAACCATGTGGAGCTGGCTAAACGCTTACTGGTACAAAGCACCGCCCACTTATACAAAGCTCCTCCCTGGAGCTCAGTCTGCAAATGAGCTCCCACCCCACAGTGCACCCCTCCCCTGTATTGAAAACGTGCTGAAGTGGGAGTGTGAGAAACCAAGCCAGTTAAGATGAGGACACATTTGTGATTTGTGACAAAAATGGGTTTTATTCCCCAAAAGAATACTTTAAACAACTTTTACAGGGCCCTTAAAAGAGGTCAAATAAAGATAACTAGACTCAAGACAAATTCATGACTTAACATAACAGTACCTCAAAGTAACAACTCAAACAAAAATACACTGACCTGACCTACAACAAGCAAAAGGGGACTTGATTACTGTAGCAAAAAAAAAAAAAAAAAAACAGGTGAGGAGCTCAGGTGCTGAAGACAATATATAATGATGTTCTGGAGGTGCTCCGTGGACAACAAAGCCAACAATTGAAAGCTTTGTAAAGCTTTGTAAATATCACCAGACAAGTCAGTCAAACTAAAATATTTACTTTGCAGTTTGTTAAAAATGATCTTATTTATGTGATACATTGAAATATATCATTCTGTAATTTTGCTGGCAGGTACGAGCTGCTTTTGAAAAATATGAGTCCAATTATTTTGGTTCTATTTCAGTTGAATCTGATAAAGCTAGTAAGTGAAAATCCTGTATTAGAAATGTCTAGAGATAAAATGAGGAGCTCAGCAGGTTATCAGAATAAATTCCTTGCCACAGCTTTTAATCCTGCGTCTCTCTTCTCTGGCATGTTAGGATCAGTGAAAATCRTCAAGGTGAGCTGCAGGAAACAAAAAGACATCTGATGTTGTAACATTAAAGGAATGCTAAATGGAAATAAATTGTGAATACTGTAGTGACAACTTTTAAAAAGGCATTCAGGCAATCATTCTGGTCATTTAAGAATAAAATGATTTATAATATAGCATAAATCCAGCAGATACATCTTKATTTTCTGACAAGTCGAAGCATCATTGACATGCATCCTAACTTCATCATTCCTTAGGGAAATTCGTATCATCCACTTCCTTTCAGCTCTTGGATTTTCAACTCAAATGACCACAACCTGCAGCTTAAATTATGGATCCATGTTCTGATCATTCGTAGACGCATTGATGACGATTTACAAATTACTGGTGTGGTTGTTCATGTGTAGCCTTCAAATGTTGGGACAGTGTTTCCATGGTGAATAGTCAGCGCTCGCCAAGGAAACCAGCATCGTTTATTTCAACAAACGGCTCCGAGGACAACAGTGAGGTGGGTCGGCTCCTGATCCGCAGGTGCTCAGCTCAAACAGAAGTGATGAGAGACAGAATCCTTTTATAGATTTTTAAAAGTGCTTTCTGGCTGAAGGAGGTGTCAGCAGCCCTAAATAAGAGTAGCTAAGTGTTATTCTCATTTTTAGCTCTTCTGCTGCTTTGGAAACATGGAAAACAAAGATTTAGCTGATTTTAAGTGATGCTTAAGAAATTCATTAATGTGGGATTTTTTWAATGTATTTTACAATCTATTACTTGGTTTCAAATCCGAACATATTTTTAAAGTTGTGTCACATCAAATGTCAGTTCAGATTTAGAAAATATGTTTCATTGCTGTGAATTTTTGGAGATTGGGATAGTTTTAAGATGACAGAAATCTTCTTTGCGTTGTTAGCTCATCGTATAGACAGAATTTTATTCCATTTCTGCGAGCTGAGGTTGTTCGAGAGTTCGTGCAACAGGTAAGATATTAACTGCTCATAAACATTCCACAGAACCCCGCAGCAAGAGTTTTGAACTGTCCCTTTACGCTTCTGTCTGGTTTGCTGTGGTCTTTCAAAAGCTCCTCAACTTTAAATAATATTTACATCCATTCATCAGATTATTAGAACTTATAGCATCTTTGCACCTCTTTCATCCTTCAGCAGAAAAGGTTGTCCTTAGCAAAGGTCCTTAGTTTTTCTTGTRGAAAACGCAAAGGGGTGATCTTATTCGTATATGGAAGGGTTTGACTTTACTGCCCCCCAGTGGTGAGAAATGCAAACTACAACTGCATCCTGACAAAATCCTTCTCAGTTGTGTAATTTACAGCACATGCAGCTGCTTCAAWAAACATACTAAGACTATAGATGCAGTTGACGATAATTTCTATTTGCAGGGTTAAAACTTTCCCTAGTTTAGTTTGTTTTAGGGGTTAATCATGTGCGTCATTAAAGCGCCGCTCTGCGCCTCCGCCCGGACTGCGCATGCTCACTGTGGGAACGTGGAACGGTAATCAGCAGAACATAAAATTACAGCGAGAATATCAGGAGTGTGTGGGGGACTTTTTTTTCCCCTTTCAGTTTCTGTCACTGAATAATCGCCACACTAGAAAGCATTTAAAGCAGTTTCCTGAGATGTCTTCAGAAAATGCTGCGTCACTGGATGAAGGTACTGTCAGTGTTGTTTTTATTTTCAACTTTATTCTGACAGAGAAACCATTTTATCCATTTAAAATTTAAAAACCAAATATTCATCAGAAATATATTTGATATAGTTTTTCCTTTGTGTAATAATACATATAAGCCAGTTTGTTGATTATGTAGGGGTCACAGAGGGGGGATAAACATTTCCACCTGTCTTTGACCCTGGTCTCAAAAGACCTCCCTCAAAAAGATACATTTTATTTTCTTTAATAAACAAAATAATAACGTTCTTTATATTTTTGATTTACATTTTCTTTTAACTACAAGTTATCATTTTATAAATCAAAGTTACATAATGAAAGGAAAAACTATCTTTTTGCATATTAATAAAAAGAAAAACACACAAAAAGAATATTGTTCCAATGTTTCTTTATTTGTTTATGCAAATCTTTGTTTCAATCAACTGTTATTTCTCATGATGTGATGTGAATTAAAAAAACAGTGCATGTTTTGTGCAGGCTGTGAGACATCCTCCCCCTCAGCAGAGGCTGAACCTCTGAGGTTAGTTCTGTTGGGCCGSACCGGGACAGGAAGAAGCTCCTCGGGGAACACCCTCCTGGGAAGGCCAGCCTTCTGGGTGGAGCTGTCCCCCAGCTCCATCACCACAAGGTGCAGGAGGCAGACTGGGTCAGCCGGCGGGCGCAGCGTGTCTGTGATAGACACCCCGGGGTTCTTCCACACACACCTGTCCCCTCAGGAGGTCCTGGCGGAGGTGGGTCAGTGTGTGACCCTGTATTCTCCGGGCCCCCATGTCTTCTTGGTGACCCTGCCGCTCGGTAGGCTCACCCAGGAGGAGAGGGAGACCCTGGAGTGGATCAGGGTGAGGTTTGGGCCTGAAGTGTCCAGGTTCACCATGGTGCTGTTCACCTGGGGGGACCAGCTGCGAGGCAAGGGGGTCGAGGACTTCCTGCAAGAGAGTCCCGAGCTGTCGGAGTTCGTCAGCAGCTGCCAGGGAGGGTACCACATCTTCGACAACAGCAGCCAGGATGAGATGGCAAACTGCTCCCAACAAGTCACCCAACTTCTGAACAAGGCTGACCGGCTGGTGGCCATCAACGGAGGCCGTTGCTATAGCAACGAGATGTACAACGAGGCTGAGAATGTCCTGACGGAGGCACARGAGAGGATTCTGGACATTAGGAGTCACCGAGTGGAGTCTCATCCTAAGGAAACCAAAGATAAGGACGGGCACGGGGTAGAGTCAGAGAGGAGGAGGAGGGAGGAAGAGGAGGCCCGGAGGAGAGAAGAGAGGCTGTTCTGGTGCGAGCTGGTGACGGCGATAGGGAGGGGGGCGGCAGAGGGGGCGGGGATAATCAGCACGGACAAAGGAAAACCCSTGAAGAAGGTGAAGGTGGTCGAGAAGGCGGCGGCTCTGGCGGCGTCGCCTCTCTGCATCAAGTCTGCCGCAAAAGTGGTGGAAGGAGCAGTGAGAGAGGGGAGCAAAGTGTTCTCCAAACACAAAAAATCTCTGCTGCACTGAGGRGGAGAGGGGAGGAGAAAAAAGTTTTTATTCTAACCAGATGCTAAAAGAGCTGCAGATCAAGAGCACTGTAAAAGTGTGAAACAACAATGCATGCAAGCTGCACAACAAAACTTATGATGTTTTATTTAAAAAGTCATAAAATGTGTCCAAATCTTCGTGACGTTTCTTTTTTTATGGTGAAAAGAAAGACCACCCTYATGCAACATTGGGGTTCCTGCCTCCGTGTCTTTCTGAAATGAGTTGGATRATTCCACCACATCTGTGTTTTCTGACTTTCTCTCATTATTATCATTATGGAGGAATTCTGTCCCATTCTTTTAGACACTTGCTTCAGTTCATTCAGGTTTGCAGATGTTTTTTTCTGCTTCAGTCAGGATGAGGTCTGGACTTGGACTGGATCATTGCAACACCTTAATATTTTTATTTTTAAGCCTTTTTGCTGAGTTTAGGATCACTGTACCTGTTAGCATGAGTTTGGTCCAAGCTTCAGTCAGAAAAACTCACATTTGACTCTAGAGTACTTAGGTAAATAGAGGAGTTCATGGCCGAGGCCTCGAGGCTGAAAAACAAGCCTAAATAACTGACAGTTGYCTGTCAGTGCTGATTGCCGCTTTGTTTTTGTTAAACATGTTCCTCTGGATTATGGGTACACATCTGTACTTTGGTCTCATCTGTCCAAAGGACACTGTTCTTTGTCATGTTCTACTTGGATCAGGGATGGGCAACTGGCAGCCCACTGGCCACATCCATCCCATTATAGCCCCCCCAACCCAACTCACACACACACACACACACACACACACACACACAC
>NW_013952498.1:1129627-1131295 GCF_001266775.1 Austrofundulus limnaeus | reverse complement strand
CACACACACACACACACACACACACACACACACACACACACACACACACACACACCTCTCAAAGCAGCTTTTAGACTGATTTGTGAAAATAACAAAAATGCATAAAAGTGGCACCGAATTGGTTGTAATGACAAAATTTGCCGCTAGATGGCGCCTCCAACACAGACACCACTTCGTGCGTCTTCTCTGTCAGTCACAATAAATACATATAATACAGTAACCTTTAACCAAAACCATATATTTCATTTATTCTTTTTTTTTGCACCCTCAGTGAAGTTTATTTATTTATTTATTTATTTATTCATTTATTTATCTATTTATTAGGTATACCGTGTCGAGTGGACATAGCATGATCTTTTATTTTGTCCTCACTTAACCTCGTGTTGGTATTTCTTTTTTCTTTTAAGGTTAGCGCCTCTTTATGGCTGCTGGACCCGAGGCACCTGTTCTCCAAGTTGTGTTTTGTTTGTATCTTCCTTAATGGGTTGTTCCGAACTGTGACTTCCCTTCATGGGATCAATAAAGTTTCATTCATTCATTCAGCAGGAGTCAGCTTGCTAAAGCGTTTCGTTTGCTTCAAACGTTTGTATTCATATTTATTAAGAGTGCGACTGTTCTACATGCATTTGAACATAAAATATGTGAAGTTACATTGTATATTGGTTTAATAAACATAAATGGTGGCAGTTTTATTACATTTGGGTGCAGCAGTGTGTGGCCCTCTGGTAGTGTCAACAAATAATAGTGGCCCCTTCCATTATTTAAGCTGCCCGTCCCAACCCTCAAGTGTTTTTCTGCCTGTATTGTCACTTAAAACATTCAGTAAAGCCTGCAGAGTTGGTTGGGCTTTTACCAGTTGGCTGAGCAAATTCTTTGGAATCAGTAAAGGTGGACTGTTTTTCCACACACAGCTTTTCCTTCTGACATTTTTTATAAATATTGTGTTTTTGAACACCGGAGATTAAACTTGAATCAATGTAGAAACTTGCAAAGAAAATCTTTATTTCCTTAATGTGTCCCTTGAATTGAAACAGGCTGGACTTCTTTTTTTTTTCCCTTTCTGTTGCTGAAAGTGGGTTTTCGGAATCCACACATTTATTTTAACCTCTGACAAAATGAGACGTATTGATTTATAACAAGATGTGTTTAATTATAACACTGCAGCTGTTGGCTGCTAATTCTTTGGCTTCTTTACAACATGAAAACATATTCAGCCCTTCTTGTCCCAGATACAAAGACAGAACAAAGAGATAGAAATACAAAAGAGGAAAAAGTAACACGCACATGGCAACAAAGAAAGGATCCATTTCCATGATGTAAATCTACTAGGAGTGTGACTATAGATACAGACTGAATGGATTTGGACGGTCCCTATTATTAGAGAAGACTGATCATGTTGACTTCAGCACGCACAGCTGTAAATAACAGGAAACAAAGTGTAAAAACTAAAGCTACAATCTGAAGCTGAAAACAATCACTGAAACTCAGGTGCATTTTGTGGCCTTGATATTCAAAAATGAAACATGTCACTTTAAACACCTCTGGGAAATAACATGAAAACAAAAAAACTAAATGAACAAAAACACATTTTGTGTGCCGCCACTTGCTCAACTTCTCTCTCTCACACACACACACACACACACACACACACACACACACACACACACA
>NW_013952498.1:1126761-1129274 GCF_001266775.1 Austrofundulus limnaeus | reverse complement strand
CATTCCCTCCCACCCTCTCTCTCTCACACACACACACACACACACACACACACACACACACACAAGCAACATGATTCAGCTGTCACATCTACATATCTCGAAGAGGAATAATAAAGCCCCCGACACATCCACCACTTATTTTACAGACTTTTAGAAATTCATGCACGCGTTCTTAAAGTACCAATCAAACAGAAAACCTCTTTTCTTTTGGTCTACAGACGGATGTAAGACTGTTAGTCCTGTGGTCGACGTACAGATGAAGAGTACGGTCTGCTCAGAAGTGGACCAGCGGCAGGCACAAATAGGCGACTGTGCAGGATTCAAATCGGCATCGGCAGGGTCATCTTTCCTCTCCCTCGAAGAACTGCAAACAATGAGAGGAAACCCATTAAAACTCGCTGCCTTCTTCAATAAACCGACTGAACCTTTAACTTTATCTTTATCTGACTTCAAAAAGGACTCTTCCCTTGTTTGATGAGAATCCAAAAGCAAGCAATAATTTGGATTAGCTGTGTTATTGATTATAATATTAAAAGTATGAAAATAAAACTGTTTGATCATTCATCTATATTCTCATGTCCAGCAGTCACTCTGGGAAAGGCAGGGGACACCTTGGACAGGTCACAAGTCCATCGCAGGGACACATGGGAGTATGGCAGGCTCTTTTAACATAGAATTAGCATCGTCTGACTATCCGTAATTACACTCTAGATAGATTTGACTAGTCAAAACGCCTTTGAAAATATTTGAAATGACGTTACCTGATTTGTCATTTGAAGGTTCAAACACCAGTGATTAAAATTCAAACTATTTCAAATGTAATTACGACGAGTAAAAGTTACATTTTTAGATCTCTTTATTAAGAAATTGTGCATAAGCACCCATGTTGCCACTGAGCTGTCCAAACAGTTGCCTGCAGAACTTTGGGTGGCTGCAATGACAGACTATAAATTATCCGTGTTTCCTAACTCATGYCGAGCTGCAGAGGTAAAAAACTGTGTAAAAACAACAGAACCTGAGCTGGACTGAGCTGACACTGCAGATCACTGAACAGTGAATTAAGGCTAAAATGCATAAATCTGTGATGTTTTGACTGATCAGAATAATTATTCAAGATATCTGAAATGAAAAAGTCGTCTAGATGAAAAAAATGTTTGATATATTGAATTCATTTGGTGATAGCGTAAAAGGAATTTTGACCAGTTCAAAATATTGTTCATTACTTGTTTTTAAGATATCTGCAATTTAATTTGCACTAGCTGAATCTTTATGTGATATCTACAAATACATTTAAGATTTCTTGAATTGCAATTATGACTAGTCAGAACAAAAAGCAACATATCTTGAAAGAAAATAATGACTAGAATTAACTTACAGATGTCTTGAACTGTATTTTAAACTGGTCAAGTTTCCTTTTAAGATATTCTGAATAGGAGCYTCCGAACAACTGAATGGTAAATCTGATGTCATTTATGCTAGTCAAAACACAATTAAAGATATTTGTCTAGTTATAAACTAGTTTCAAATACATGGAATGTAAGTGTGGTGAAGCCAATTTTGTGTTAAAATGGCCTGCTATACGTGGAGACACACAACCATCCCCACTCTCACTCACATTTAGGGCTGATTTAAAGTCACCAGTTAACCTAAGATGCACGGTTTTGGTCTGTGGGAGAAAACACCAGGAGAAAATCCACAAGTGCATGAGGAGAACACGAACATGAAGAACTATGAAGTGACTTCTRTGGTAAAATAATCCCACYTGAGTATCCTCAGAGTAGTTCATACTGACCCTTTGTGACGTAAAGATAGAAGAAGTCGCAGTAGAAAATGGTCTGGACGACCCCCGACACGACAGCRATCTGGTCGAAGAAGCCCTCCGTATGGTAGCGCCACAGCCAGTTGGCGATGTAGAGAGCTCTGTAGAGGCCGAGGAAGAACAGGTAGTGGGTGGTGATGGACTCCGCCTCGCCCGTCTTGGTGATCATGAAGAGCTGCGGCATGATGGCGACGGACTCCAAGAAAATGGAGAAGGTCCACAAGACCTGGGTAAAAAATAAATAAATAACATGAGGAGGTTTTATCAATCGACGCGTCGAAACTTAAACCAGATTAGCTGCAAATTAACTGTTTTCACTGTTTCTACGAGGAACTTTTTAGCTTTTAGTCTTTTACCTCCAATGGGGTGAAGGAATAATTCTCCAGGAATGACAGCCCAATGACCGGCACCAACAAGAACTCAACCCGGAACGTGTCGTTCTCTGAATCATACGTGTTCCTGAAGCGCATGTAGATCAGGTACACGGTTGCATAGGACAGAGCCAGAAACACCACCTGAGAACAGAGTCAAATACTGAAGATAAGACATCCAGCTTACCACAGGCTGCGTGCACCACAAACTGTTGGCTGCCTGTTTTACATGTCACTACAGCCTGAACCGGACGTGAGTGTACGCGTGTGTGTGTGTGTGTGTGTGTGTGTGTGTGTGTGTGTGTGTGTGTGTGTGTGTGTGT
>NW_013952498.1:1121837-1126751 GCF_001266775.1 Austrofundulus limnaeus | reverse complement strand
GTGTGTGTGTGTGTGTGTGTGTGTGTGTGTGTGTGTGTGTGTGAATTGTTACAGGACTTCAAACAGGATGGGGGTCTGTGTAACATTCAGCTTCAGAAGTTCTGAAATAAGGTTCAGTTGAAAGGTTATGAACAGTTAATATCTGACCTGTTGTYGATAGAGATTTGAATGACCTCCGTTTAGAAAAAATAAATGTTTAGTTCTGACCAAACTGACAGGTTAATGATTTTATTTTAATTTTTTATGAACCCTTACATCCCTGTAGGGCTGAAACAATTCCTTGAATAAATCAATTTGATTACTAAAAATCCGCCTCAAAGTGTCAGTAAAATTAGAAACTGTTAAACCATTCAGTGCATTTTTGTCCAGCTGGAATGTTATTTGTGTTACATTATGTGGTTATTTATTTAGAATTCTCTGGGTGTTTGCAAACATACAGCAGCAGCAGCTAGCTGTTGTCTCCAGCAAAGCCTGGAGGCATCTTTGGCAAGAAAATTATAACATTCCTGCTGAAGGATGCAAATAAACACAAACAAATGCAAAACCGAAGGTGATATAAATGTTTTAAAAAAACATTAAATGGTAGAATCTCACTGGGTTGGGACTGAGACAAGTCAAACATAAACATGTTCAAAAGTCTGAGCCCAATTTTGTTCTCCTGAAACAGTAGCTGAAGCTGTCTCAGACCTTTATTAACATTGTTGAGGTGACTTAAACCCGTCCCCGGAGAACAAGAGCTTTATTTTGACGCCTGCAAAAACATTTCACTCAGACAGAACGCATCACAAGATAATGATCAGGTCTTAAAAAATGAAATGCTTCACTGCTAACAAACAATTATCAAAAAATAGGTTCAAATCCCTCTGTCTTCCTTTCAAAAGTGTTCACCAGACTGAATCACAAATGTGGAAATGGCTGCTAAGGTGGGAAGAATGTGGAAGGAGGTGAGTTCAGCTTCGCAGGCCATGCAAGCAACAACATGGCGTTATTTTTTCAAAAGGTGCCTGCTCAAAACACAGCTTCATAACTAGCTGATTGCAAACACTTAAAACTCAGTGACACGACAGCAAAAACTGTTCCTGTTTTCTCACAATCATGAGTCCACAGTTAGTTTCCAACAGTTGTGAGACACAAACTACAGCATAAATGGCGGACTTTTTTTTATTTATTTGAGAGTGTTTCTGTAAAAGCACGTAATGGCTTCTCTCAAACTGGCCTTTCTTTGTCAATCCAGTCAGGTCAAAGAGCCATCCACAAGATATTGCTTATTCACTTTTCCATATAACTTCACTGTAAATGATTTTTTTTTATTTATTTTTTTTGGCTTGGCGTCGTTTTATCATTTAGGCTAAAACACATAAAGGATGGGTGACACCTTGTTTGGGGGTCTCCAGACTCACCTTCATGACTGTGTTGTAAGCTGAAATGTAGACAGTGAACAGGTCAAGATACCTGGTGGTGAAGACAAGTGCAAACAGCACCTGAGACTTCCCAGAGATGCCTGCGAATGACACAAAAACGTTCATTTTTAACAACCAGAAAAATACAAACAGCTGTTACCTATAGTAATAATAAAGCATTATTTGTCAGTGTATAAATAATGAAACAAAGCTCCTTGCAGGAAAGGATAAAGCACATATGGCTGAATTAAGGTTAGTTAATTCAATAGAAAATGTTTCTTCCAGTTTGATGCCATAAGGTGGAGTACACAGCACTTATGTTGACTCTGCCACGTAGCTGCCAGTCATCACAAAACACACATATCTACAGTTTTACTACAGAAATAATTTCCTGTGACTTTTTAAAAGAGTCCCAACTAAACTGCATAAATTGTGCAACCTTTTTGTCCAGCCACACAGCAGTCAGGACACAAGTTAAAGTCCACTCAAACAGGATCTTACCAGCGCAGGATTTGGACCTCCATATCTTCAGTAGCAAAATGATAATAGCCACCAAATGGGACACGTCGCCCGCCAGACGAAAGACATTCATGTTGTTAAAGTTCAGCTTCAACAACTTGATAAAAACTCCTCAAGGCTAATCACACTCAGAAAAAAAAAAAAAAAAACAGCGTTTGTTGTTTTTCCGCCCACAAAACGCAAACATAAGCTACCTACAGCAAGGCTTTAGTGATGCAAAAGCTTCGCAGCTGCCGCCAAACAGGTCGCTGGGATTTTTATTTTTTATAAAAACGTGCGTATATAAACAAGTGAAATGTCTGCAAATATCGCTGACAGCCTAGCTGTGAGAGTCCGAGTTGATAGTTGCCTTTCTGGAAGAGGAGGTGACGTGGCTACCAAGCTAGCATAGGTTAAATAAAACCATTTCCGGTTTGATTTTTCAAAGTAAACCGTGTTTACGTACACGCGCGCCGTGAAGGTTGATTGTTTCCGGTTTAATTGTCAAAGTAAAAATCTTACACGATTTGTTCGCGTTTATTGTGGGGTGTGTAATTAAATAAAAGTTGTTGGAATGGGTGATTTTTTTTTAGGTGTTGGGTGTGGTGGTGGTGGTGCTCTTTTCCAGCCACATAGTTCAATTCTATACCACAATAAGCAACTAAACTTTAAGTATAAATCAAGTAACTTTAATAATTTGCTGTTATAGTGAAAAAACAGCCATTATGTTTAAAGCCAAAAAAAAAAAATTCTTACTGGGAAACATTCAAAAGATTTTCTTTAAAAAGGAAGGACTTTATAATTTAAGAGAAAAATGTGAATTTAAAATTTTTTTTAAATGCAGAACCACAAGAAAAAGCTTTTGTATATCAGTATGTGGGGGTGAAGCTGTGGAACGGTTTAAGTATGGAAATCAAGCAATATTCAAACATAAAACAGTTTAAAAGGTCATTTAAGAAAATGGTCATCACTGCATTTCAATATGAGAAATAATTACGGTCATTGCTGCTATCATCAACGTCATTGTTTTTGTTTAATGAAGTTGTCAGTCATTACTGGTTTTGTTTAGAAAAAATTTACATGTTAAAAATTATGGATGCTTGCTTTTAATGGCATGCAAGTATGAATGTTTTGCATATGTTTTGGATATAAAACCTACTAAATAAGAAATAATGTTATAACCAAGTTATTATGAATTGTAACTATTGGATGATTCTATAGATGTAAGAGGGGTGGGTAAGTTAGTTCTGCCCACTCCCTTGAACATGCAAATATAATTCACTATTGCTCTTCTTTTGCTTGCTTTTTGTTCTAAATTTATTTTCCTTTTTACTTAACTTTGTTAAATATTTTTATTACATCATGTTCAATAAAGTCAAAGTCAAACTGTTATTCAATTGTGATGAAAATGTTGTAAATGTCATAAAATAAATTTGAAGGGTGCTCTGTGGGGGTGTGAGCTCGGCTGCAGCCTGAGCTCCAGGGAGGAGCTATGTACAAATAGGCGGTGCTTTGTACCAGCAAGTGTTTATGGTCTGAATGACTCCCACAGGAGATTCAAGGATTTCTCAAAGTTCCAGGAATGAATCAAAGCACCCTCTTCGAATAACGTCCACTTAATGGACTGACAACATTCAAAGAGGGTGAATCAAAGCAACATTCTGGGTATGTGATGATTGAATGGCATTATAATATTACATTAAGCTAAAAAAAATTCGATTTTGCATAGTATGCCCCCTAACATATTGACTTGACGTACTGTGGCAAACTTGACAGAAAGAGGCCCTTTCAAAAATAGAGACAATGCCCTAATAAAACAGCAGGTGGCAATATACTACAAGTAATGATGAAGCTTTATTTATCCRTCAGGCCTACAGCTCTCAGCTCTGGTTGTCTTTTGTCTGAATCACATTTTTTTCAATCATTCTATTGTCTTTCATATAACATTTGTGCTCTTTTTACTTGTTTAGCAGCTCAGTTGCTTGCTTTACGTTGGTTACACAACACATTGCCAAAGATTCAACCTGTTTTCACCAGTTTTCTGATGTCTACCCAAATGCAATTTGTAATCATGCTGCTACCAGTTCTTTTAAATTTGAATTGTGTTACAGCAAGTACACAAATTACACTGCCAAAATTGTCCATCAAACCAAGTCTTATAATCTTATATTCATCCAAAACATATTTTTTGATATTGTCTTTAGACTGATATGCTGAGCAAGAGAAGAATGTACTAGATTATTTATCTTGTTAGTCAGAAAACATTTCCTTATTTCAAGAAGTCTTACCAAGTGCCCTTGTCTTACTCAGTAACAGATTTTTTTACTTCATTTGACAAGCTTCAGACTAAACTCTAGTATTTTTAACTTATCTTTTAGATGGATAGTTTTTGCAGTGTACTCAGCATCTCATCATTCATAAATGAGAAAAATAAACACCTGCCCTCCCGCTCACTTTAACCTGCAGCCTGAGTTTTGGCAGCACATACTCTGCTCCTCTGCGCCCTAGTTTTGATGTCAAATCAGCTAAGTGTGCCTGAGATTGTCCAGAAATTACTTTGAGACAACTTTTTGACTCATAGTAACAAACGAGGACCATAAACCAACAAACAAGTGCTTCTCCTTCAGCACAGAGCCTTATTAATGCAGAGTCTGTCTTGAGGAGATATTTACTCAGTTTCACAACTCTCCAATTACAAACCTGATGYGTTTTTATAGCATGTGTGGGGAAAAAAAGTTGCATTCAGATAGACCTTGTTATTTTTAACATTCCAGAAGAACAAGGAAYCAAAGGATTCTCTCAGCATGTTTTTTGTTGTTATCCTGACTTGTAAGTAGGGTTTTTGGTTCCTAAAGCTGCAGCCCAATATGTGATCATAATGTTATGGCTGATCAATGTTGCAAACTATTCTCCAGTTTAAAGATAGCCTTATCTGAACTTCAGAAAAAGTTCATAAGTGACAAATTTGGAGAGTTGGAAAACAGGACACGATAATAATAATAATAATAATAATAAT
>NW_013952498.1:1110489-1121809 GCF_001266775.1 Austrofundulus limnaeus | reverse complement strand
GAGATACGGATGAAGGGTGAGCAGCAGACAGAGGACATCCTGTATGTGATCCATCTGATGACCAATAATACGTGTGAGCTGAGGAAAAGGTTAGGGCAATAATCTGACACACAGGCTTGATTAAAAGCTATTAATACACACAGTCTGAAGAGTGTCTTCTCCTCAGATGTTGGGCCATGATCATGTTAAATCAATGGATTTCCTACATACATATTACAAGTCTGTTTCCTTCCTGTTTTGTGTCTTTGCAGGTTTTCCTCCAACCTCCTGTTTCCAGTGTTGCTGCTGAGCACACGAAGCAGGATTTTACCTCCATGTGTTCCTCCTGCATAATCCCTGTTAGAATGAAAGTGTTGTGGGTAATTTACTTAGAATTAATCAACAGCTGGAGAGAAGTTTCTTATTGTTTCATATGGTTCTGATAATTTGGAGCTTTTTCCAAGAAAGTAGCAGTAACCATTCTTCATGTTGTTTATAGTTATTTCTAACTGGACACAACGAACACCAACRTTATCTTCACTAACATATCACTGGTAGATATTCTGACTCGAAGCAGATTTTTTAGGTACTGTGGCCTTGACACACTGCTGCACACTGGTGTCTGGCAGCAAAAACAATCTGGGTTTAACTCTCATCTGGAGCCCCTCTGTGGGGAATTTTCATGATGAGTTTTCAATTTCTTCCCACAGTTCAAAAACATGGATGGGCTCCTCTTCTTACCCACTGATCATTAGAGAAAAGTACCACTGAAACTGAACAGGTAGGAATAGAAATTTGGCAGATGGATTTTTACAAAGCTGTATACATGTTTATATGTATACACTGGGTTTGATTTATAAAATGATGTCAAGATGATGTCAAGAAAAGAGGTTCTGAGCATCAACAGAGTTTCAGCCACGGTGTGGGAGATTTTTTTTGTTTTTTAATTTTAAAGAAAGAAGACATATTATTCATTCATACTTACATACATCTTGACATTATTTTTTAAAAAATATACAAACATCCTCTAGACCAGTGGTTCCCAAAGTTGGGGTTGGGACCTTTTTGTGGGTCACAAAACATCAAGTGAGGGTCCCCAGATGATTTGCAGACATCAATTTAAATACAAAAAAAATGCAAATGGAATATTTTCATCATGATTATTGCCATTTTATTTAAATAATCATAAATGAATAAATATTTGTATCATAGTTACTAGGTTTGTTTATAGCTATTATTCCCTTGTTTAACAGTGTTATTAGCAAAGTTTGCTACGTAAACAAGTCATGTATGGTCACGAGCGTCTGCAGCTGTTATTTTGTGGGTCGAAAGCAAAAAGGTTTGAAAACCACTGCTCTAGACCTAACAGTGAAAAACTTGTTTTTATGTGCAACAAATGGAGCCAATACTTTGCTCAGTGAATGATTTTATTTGGATAAACTGAAGAAAAAATTCCTGAAAAGCAAAAATGAATTGTAATTATCTGAACTGCATTCAGTCTGACAAATCAATACAGTCAGAAGCACTTAAATATCATTAAATAATAAATGTATTTGAATATTTTCTAAGTTTATATGACCCTCCTGTCATCTTCTTCTTTGTTCAGCCTGTGCTGTGCCTCCGATGATCTCATTCTTAATCTTGTCCATCCTTGTCACTCCCAAGGAGAACCTCAGTATCATTTCAGGTCACAAGGAGCTGAGCGGTGCCTCTCTACTGATGAAATAAGCACAGGTGAGCTGAAACTTGTTGCAGGATGGTGGCACTTTAATGGCAAATCAGTAAAATTCCTCCCACTTGTTCAGTTGTTCTTTCTTTGAGCTGACATTTTGTCTCAGAAAGTGTTTCTGTTTGCTCACATAAGAATTTATTCAACACCTACACAGGCACAGACAGTGACCCCTCCTCTTCCTCCTCCTCCTCCTCTTTTCCGTCTCCTCTCCWTCTCCTCCTCCTAACTCCGCTCTGCCGAGGAGAGGTTGACGCAGCAGGTTCATTCTGGTGTGTATGAGTTTGCACATCAGCAGGAGTTATAATCAGTGGAGGAGGCAGACARTCAAGGATTAATGGAGACACAAAACAGAGAATAAGGAATGAAGAAGAATCAGCATGAAGAAACTAAAATATTCAAAACATCAAAGGAGGGATGATGGGAAACTGAAGGATGTGGGAGTTTCACACTGACAAGCAACAAAATCAGAGTGAGTATATTTGTGCTCAGTTTGTACATTTTTCAGGATTAAGAAAAAAGATAAAAGTGAAAACAGACTTTTATTTGACAGGTTTGTTTTTCAGCTAAAAAGCTTTAAAATGTAATTTTAGTTTCAGTTTCATAGAAAATTTGGAAATGAGTTCTGAATCAGACAGACAGGTGAACAAATCAAAACATCTCATTTAAGGACAGATTTTTTAAAATCATTGATCTAATGCATCAGTTCACTTTCAGGATGATCAAAATGCAAAATGAACGACCAGCTGTTTTATGACTGTAGGAAAGGTGACTTTTTGGGAGCAGTTGATGCAACAAAATAAAAAAATGTATTTAAACTAGAATTTGTGATTTTGTGTGGGAATTAATCTCTGCTTGTTTGCCTGTAAATAGGATTGTGACAAACATGAAAAAGAACAGCCTAAATTTTGGTCATGTTTTATAGCAGGAAAAAAGAATAAATGTCCTTGTGATAAACAACAAAAATCATTATCTGACCTGCAGCAGGTCATTTCATCTYAACTCTTATGTTTGATTTGATAAAAAAGACAGTTTAAAGAAGATAAAGTTGACTTTAAAATCATCTTACCAGTGAATGTGTGAGGTTATTATTTAAAACTTTAAAAGGGTAGAAAGTTTAATTTTCTCCTTTTAATGACGTGATGAAAAAAATAAATAAATAAACAGCTTTTGCTTAGTGTGCATTTTAGGATTAGAACACACACACACACACACACACACACACACACACACACACACACACACACACACACACACACATATTTATACTGTATATATATACAGTATATATATATATATATATACTGTATATATATACAGTATATATATAAACAGGAGTTAAACATATCAATATTTTATTTAAAATTGAAATAAAACTTCAGATCTAGTCAACAAGGACAGCCAGTTTGAAACCAAATGTCCTCAACATTAAGTAACATATAACGTCCACAGGTCCACAAAATTAGATCAATAAAAATGTCCTCAATAGATAATGGAGCTTTTATTTCCGTGTGCTCTTTAATTTTCTTGATACAAACCAAGTAAGAATGGCCATCTTTCTGTAGTTGCATCATTGTCCTCCCATCATTGATCTCCCATCTGGACCTGGCTGCTGGGAAGTTGTTCTGGATTCCCAGATTCAGGCAAAGTTGCTTGTTTAATGTAATCCTCCTTTATCATTAAGGTTTTCAAAATGCTCTTTGTCTGATTCATCCCATGAAGCCAGTTTACCAAGGGACCCTAGCAGGGGCTAACTAGTACTCAGGATCCCAAAATCACCATGTTAAAGTGGTGATACTGTGAACAATCCACTGGAAGAAGAGAGAACACTTCAAAAATCTGGGAGTTTTGTTTGTGGTTTTAAGACGGAGCAGGAGGTATGATTGACAGATCACTGCTTCATCCACATGAATAAAGGTGTTGCTCCTGTCTGTTGTGGTGGTAATACAGAAGAGCTGAAAGGTAAATATGGTAAATGGCCTGCACTTGTATAACACTTGATCAAGTTCAAGGACTCTAAAGTGCTTCACCCTACAGTCATCCATACACACATTCACACACTGATGGTAGTAAGCTACAGTGTAGCCACAGCTGCCCTCCATGGGGCACACTGATGGAGGCGAGGCTGCTGTACACCGGCACCACCACTCTGACCACCAGTAGGCARGGAGGGTGAAGTGTCTTGTCCAAGGACATGCCACCTGTCACCACTGTCATCCCATTAAAACCAAAACAAGGAGATCTCTGATAAAGTAGCTGAAATGTTTTTTTTCTGTTGAGTAGTTCAGCAACTCCTCTGCATTGAAGAGTCACTCAAGGTGGTCCAAGCCTTCTGGGTGCCATCATTCAAGGGTTTTCCAAACATGACCCACTGGGAAGAGATCACRAGGCAGATCCAAACTCACATTTTGGTTCMTCTCTGACCTGGGAACATCTTGGGATCCATTAGAAAAAGCTGGAGAGTCTTCCTGAAAAGAGGGATGTCTGGSTTTCCCTTCTAAACCTGTTGCAACCTGACCAATGAAAAGTGGCACACAGTGGGTGGATTTATTTGTTCTGCATATTTCTCAATATGATATGAAAATATAAATTTGCTCTAACAGATGTCTAAGCAGAAAAGCCATCAGTTTGATATAGGAAACAAAGGTTAACACRTTTATTGATGTGATCACCACCAGTTTAAACTTTCCACAGCGTCAGATTCAGAAACTCTCCTTGTTGTCTGACTACACGGGTTCTTACACGTACATTCATGTTGTCTCCTGCAGTGGTCGTTTCAAAGACACAAAAACTTTGTGGAGACCTAAAGTTTAGTAGGAGGACACAGTCYGTTCTCCCGCTGGAGCCACATCCCAGAGATCATTGGTGCCATGGGAACCAGTAGGTCCAACAGGTGAGAAACACCCTGGAGTAAGTCTCCCTCTAACTTGATTGGACTTTAGATTTGTGCTTTTATTTTGTTACTATTTAATGAAATCTCAAAGGGGCTCAGTGATGTTTGTCTCAGAACAACCTGTGAGGTGAGCACTTGTTAACTTGGCTGGGTGGGATGAGTCAGATCCAGCTCAGGGGTGTTTAACTCAAGCAGATCATCTGAAAGGCCAAGGCCACCCTGCTCTGTCCCAGTGGCACACAAAGAACTTGTACCATGAGACAGCTGAGACAGATTCACTGCAGTAAAAAAGGTTATTATTCTGATGATATGTAAATGTTTAATATTTTGTGATTATATGAATGGGACTATTTTTTTCCTCTTTTTTATTATCATCTCAGTGTTTTGTGTGGTTGTGCCTATCATCATTTTGCATTTGAAAAATCCCCATAAATTTATGTCACGGATTGAATTTTTGTGTGTTAAAGGCCACGTTTGAATAATAAATAATTAATGAATTGATGATTTAAACAATTACTTGCACTTCAAAGTGACACAAGATGTGTCCATCTGAACATAGATGGTCAGACTGACTCAACTTTAATCTTTTAATCTGTGAGGACAGCAATCCCTCTCAGCTAGACAAACTGAGCTCACCTTCCCATTAGATAATCCTCCAGGAGAGATGGGTCAGTTTGGATCATCCACAAGTTTTAACCAATAAACTGACTGAAAGAAAGTTGAAATTTATCATCCACAGGATGTAAAGGTCTTAATTTTTACTATCAAAAATTTGTGTTTGCACAGTCAAAGTTATAATCCAATATGTGCTTTTATGAGGGTTCTCATTCTGCCATTGTGCACCTTTGATTAAGATAAGATTTTAAGGCCTAACATTYCTTGAACAAAGATAAATTATCCACATCCTTTCATGCCAAGGTTTTAAACTAAGATTATCTTCTGTTGAGAAATGACAGTTAAAGCTGTTTCAGTTTAACCTTAAAATAAGTTTTTGATTTCCGGCAGTACTACAGGATCTGTTTGAGCTTGGAGAATGTGAGAATGACTCTCAACCACCACCACACCAAATGTTAGCTCTGTAACGAACCCTCACCCTTACGAGGATTCAATTACACTTCTTATAACAAAGTTATGAGGCAAGTATTTAGCAAGGATCTCTTACTTTTGGTAGATATCTCTTCCGTGCAAAATAAATGGACAAAACACAATAAGATGAGCGTGACTCAGTGACTAGTTTGATCTAACAAYAAATGTGATCATTTATTTACAGAATCAAAACAAATCACTAATATACAGCTTATTGTGGACAATYAAATTTCCTATCTGTAAATTTGACAGAATTATAGACATTTTTGTATTGGAGAATGTTGATTAGTTGTGGTGGCCATCTTGAATCAATCTGACTCCAAATGTTCGTTCATTGGTTAACTTTTTGAGAAAAATATTATTGCTTGCCTTTTGGCATTAAGAAGAGACCAGTTTTATGCCGAGAGAGGGAGAGAGGATAATGGGCAGCAGCTGAGGAGAACTGAGTACAGACAACTGACAGGTGAGTGTAGTTAGCAAGGAAAATGACAGAAAACAGACTGAGGTGAGAAGAGAAGATAATGACACAAAGAAAACACAAGAGGGAGACAGYAGACAAGACACAGATCTCTACAAGTAGCAAGTCTTCCTTTTTGTCTCCCTTTTTTTCATTTTACATTCACGTGACTTTTGATCATTTGGATTTCTGTCTTATTCTAAGATCTGACAACAACAAAAGAATATATAAATAAACTTAATTTTTAGTCTTTAATATATACATGTTTCTAAGGTCCTGTCAGTATTACAAAAATATATTTTACTGATATTTTTGTCCTTTTAATTGGGTAACAAGAATGTCAAAATACAGAAAAATAATGTTTCTTGGGGGTGGGGGTGTTAAGATTTTCTCTCAATGTGASAAACAACCCCCCACCCCAAACCCAGGTGTAAAAACAAGCTGCTGTGTCATTGTTCCTCAAAGTCTCTGTCTCTCATTTCCACTTACATTCACCAAAAACTGGTTTTAAGTTCAGTTTCTCCCACCAAAAACTCAGTTAGCATGGGAAGAAATTTTCAGATTTTAAAAATGTTCAGATCCAAAATTTATTTCAATTTATGTTTTATTAACTCCTAATCCCACTCTTTGACAGGTACAGCATCGTGTCAGACATCATATCAGAGGATGAGCTTGAGAAAACCTCCAGCGTAGAACTCTACAATGGCCACCGTTCCACTAAAATCAAAAAGCAGTACAACGTAGAAAGAGAGGACGGTAGGCGCAGACCTGGAGCCTCTGCTGCTGCGCCCAACTCAARAGGACCAAGAGCGATGAACAACTACAACGAGAAGATTCTGACAAGGGGCTCAAACCAAATACGGAGCCGATTTGTGAAGAAAAACGGGCAATGCAATGTTGTTTTCACTAACATGGAGGACAGAAGGCAACGCTACATCGCAGACATCTTCACCACCTGCGTGGACATCCGCTGGAGATATCTGCTGCTTCTCTTCTCCGCCAGCTTCATCATCTCGTGGCTGATTTTTGGTTTAATCTTTTACGTTGTCTCTCTTGCGCACGGTGACTTTGAGGAGCCCCCAACACAAAAAGCTGAAGGTCTGATGGTGGGAGGGCTGTATGGATCTCCCTCTGGGCACATAGTTGGAGGGCAGACCCAAAGGATGCCCTGCATACTGCACCTTCAGGGCTTTGTTGGAGCATTTCTGTTCTCCATGGAGACTCAGACCACTATTGGCTACGGCTGGCGTTGTGTTACAGAAGAGTGTCCCATTGCTGTAGTAACTGTGGTTATACAGTCCATTCTAGGCTGCATCCTCGACTCTTTCATGATTGGCACCATTTTGGCCAAAATGGCTCGGCCRAAGAAGAGGAACCAGACCCTTATGTTCTCCAGAAACGCAGTCATCACCCTACGGGACGGCAAACTGTGCCTCATGTGGAGGGTGGGCAACCTGAGGAGGAGCCACATTGTGGAGGCTCATGTCCGTGCTCAGCTCGTACGTTCGTACGTCACGGCMGAGGGTGAGTTCATCCCCTTGGAACAGATGGATCTCAATGTGGGCTACGATAACGGCACAGACAGGCTGCTCCTAGTGTCTCCTCTGGTCATAGTCCACAAGATAGAYGAAGACAGCCCTTTGTACTCTTTAAGCCGAGCCGACCTGGAAGCAGATGACTTTGAGATCATTGTGATCTTAGAGGGAATGGTAGAGGCCACAGCCATGACCACTCAGTTCCGTAGTTCCTACCTAGCCAGAGAAATCTTCTGGGGTCACAGGTTCGAGCCTGTGATCTACGAGGACAGGAACCGCTACAAGGTGGACTACGCTTGCTTCCACAACACGTACGAGGTGCCATCAACGCCCCATCTCAGCGCCAAGGAGCTCGATGAAGCTGTCAGCCGGGCCTCCTCTGTTGCATCTCCAATTTCAGCCCGTAGATCCGCCCAAAACCCGATCCAGCAGGCTCTGACCGAATTCTGCTACGAAAACGAAGTCGCACTGAGCTGCGAGGATGAAGACGACGTGTTTGACTCGACTCTCGCTTTAAGGAAGGACAGGGCAGATGAGAGAAGGACATCTGTTGACTTTCAGAATATGTTTCATGACACAACGACCATAACCTCAGGCAGTCACAACTTTGTGTGTGTTCTGGACATGGACAACAACCAGATGGAGTTTGATATCCTGCAGAAGGCCATTCCTCTTGATCCAGTGACCTATAAGACTGAACAAGAGAACTAGAAGTGACAAATGGAAGGTCCTTGTTCACAAAAATGGACACATGATCAATTTAGTTTAAGTTGAAACCTGTTTTTGCCTTTTTGACATTATTTAATTTATATATTTGGGTTTTTGTTCTTGTAGTGTTTAAAATTTAGACAATTTTTCTAACGTCTTGGCACATGTGGCTGCACTTCTTGAAGAGCATCTCACCAGAGGACAAAAAGTCTCTGACAAAGGGACTTTTATAAAAAAGCAGAATGGAAGAAAAGTCCAGAGACATTTTGTTTAGTTTGAAAAAAATATTATTTTTATTGAATATATAATCAGAAAATCTAAAGAACAATTTTAGTTCTCATTTTTGTTCAAAACATYTAAGCTCATGACTTAATTTGTTAATTTTAAAGAAACTTTTCATCAAAAGTTAGAATATTCTCGGTAATGTTTGTTTTGTTCATGGACTGATTGAACATCATGCCTGCAGTAGTCTCCTYGATTTGTCTGCTGGTAAATATTTCCTGAAAAAGGAACCAAAATCCCTAACCTATAAGCTTTTTAAGATTATATTAGCCAGTAACAAATCATTTTGGGCATTTGATTTACAGAAAGTTAGAGAAATATGGGAATGTTTTGATTTAAATTTCAAATCCTTAACAGAGTAAAAACTTCATAGTAAAAACAAAAATAATGAAACTCATGTAATCAAATAAAATCTTTGCTTTTATTATGATCAATTAGACTTTTCTTCTCAGTTTGTCATGGAGGTACAACCTGTGATAACAGGAACAATAAGGAAAAGTGTTTTTAGCTGCTGCTTGAGCTGCAGCCGTTTACCAAAGGATGAAGTTCAGCAAACATGCAAAGTGTTATCGTTTTTTGTGATGTCCAAGGTGAAAGAACACTTTGAAGCATAAAAAAAGAAAAGGTTGTTTTTACAGTCACTGATAATCCAACATGTGACCTACAAAGATTTGCACAAATTTAAGCACAAATTGTAACTGAAGGTCAGGGTGTCCTGCAGCAGATTCACCAAATGTCTTTTCTGAGTCCAAATCCACCATATTTGTTTACCTACACAGAACACAGCYGACCTTAGTCCTGTGACTTAAACTTCCACGTGGTTTTGTGACAATTCAGCTCCACTTTGTTTACATTGAGTGCAGACCCTCATTTCAGAATTTCATATCTTGAAAACTACTGACGTAAACTCTTTCAAATGGAACCACTGAGAAAGCTCAGGATAACATTTTTTATGTTTGATTTCAAAGTTTGCAGTGAGTACATTTAAACTACAAGGTGAGCATCAAGAAAACTTAAAGGGATGGTTCAAATGTTTTTAAGTGGGGTTTTGTTGAAAAGCTTTGAATAATGAATACTTGTTGCAAATACAGTAACTCTGAACAAAGCTAATGACTGGTCTGAGTGGGTCTACCAAGATAGATTGCTGCCTTCTTAAAACAACTCTTCTTATTGAATTATTTAATCAAAATACCATCTAAACATTGTTTACTAAATCTTTACACCACCATCAGTTTTACGTTGCACAGGTTTTCTGGCAGCAATACTGATTTACAGTATATTTCTGTAGGAAGTAGTATTCTTTGTGCTGCATGTAACCACAGATAAAACTATATGAAAAAACACAGATAGTGCAAATTTGCCTGTGATGTAAAGATTCATAAAATAATTATTCACATGAGTCACTATAATGTTGTTTAAATTAGAGTTGTTTTAAGAGGGCAGGCTGCAGAAAACCAGTTTTGTTCCAACAACACTCAAACCAAACATTAGTTAGTAATTTAAACCCTGGATCTCCAAACTGAAGTTGTTGAATAAGTTTTTCACAAAGGCCAGAAGARGACACTTAGTAGATTGTTTTTTTATGACAATATTTTGAAAAAACTTGTTTTACTTGTAATCTCAAGATAATGGGGAGTTGGCACGTAATCTCTTTAAACCACAAAAATAATAATATCAGTTATTATTGTTTTCTGCTTTGTACAGCAGTAAGATATTTGATGTTCATCTTTTAACAAAACTTCACTTTAAGTTCTGAACTAATACTGGTGACACTTTTATGTCCTTTTGGTTGTAAGGCTCATTTGTTAGTAAAAAAAATCATTTTAATTATTTTTTGGAAGTAAACACACTGAGTTAATTGTTATTTCTTAAAAAAGCTTTAGAGAAAATCTGAAGCACGGGTAATGTAAATAAATGTTTATATGATTAGGACAGTTTATTCTTTTTTAAAACAAGCCTAACAAAGAGTATCCTGATGCTGATTGTCTTGTTCATCTGCAGCCACTTGGTGTCTCTGTGGTTGTTTCAGTCCTGAAGAGCTCCAGCCAGGATTCCCTCTAATGGTTCATTCAATGCTGGATGGTGATGCAGAACTGTTAGAAAACTATACTATAATGTAACATGAGATAAACGTAAACTAATCCTGATCCCTCTTCAGTCTGTACGTTTGCAGGCTTTTATGCCACAGGTTATTGGTATTGGTGCAATTTCTCTCAACAGCAAACATAAGAAGCTCCAGGCAGAGTCACATGGCATCCCAGTCTGTGTATGAAAATGGGCTTTAAAGATTGAAAATACTGATAAACTCAAATCTTTTAAATTTTTCTCAGCAGAGAAAAAAAAATAGGTTTTACCATTAGGACAAATCCTTGTCTTTTCATTTAAAATGTAGAGAGGAGTCATTTAAATAGAAACAACTCATTTAATTTCTTTAAGTTCAGCAAAGTATGAAGCCAGTGCCTAAAGTCTAAAAGGCTTCACTGTGTGAAGATTCAGTCATGGCTTTCTCATCATTTAAACAAAAGCAACACAAAAACCTCACAAACAAACAAACAAACAAACAAACAAACAAACAAATAAATAAATAAATAAATAAATAAATACATAAATAAATAAATTTCTTTAAGTTCAGCAAAGTATGAAGCCAGTGC
>NW_013952498.1:1108050-1110463 GCF_001266775.1 Austrofundulus limnaeus | reverse complement strand
ACTCAGTTATCTCATCAGTTTTCATTTGCTTTAAGAGATTGTTGTTTCCAAAAAAAAGTTTTCAGCTTATTACAGACCTCCTTTTTATCACCTGAACCATCTTCATTTGTGACAATAAATATCCAGTGGTTCATGAGATATTTTACTAACAGGCACCCAGACAAATGATAACCCACCTTTTATAGCTGCAGGTAATAAAAGGCCTGTTAGAAATTAATTGTGCAAATAATTCTGCTTTTATCTGCTGAGTCATCAATGGTAAAAACACAACCTGACTCATGAACTTGTTGTGCTAAATAATGACTTCTGTTGGCACCAAATCCTGGAGAAGCTTCTGGAGCATGGATTAAAAAACACACAAGTTCTGCTCTTAAAACAAGATGTCTCCAAAGTTGAACTCAACTTTGTCTTGTGTGACTATTAAAAGAAAAACAACTTTTTTAGATCGTTTAAAAAAAGCAGAGAATCATGTGAGATGCCAAATACCCTAGTGCTGTGGCCAGATTCCTTCAGGGGGTTAAACTGATCTTGATCACCGTTAAGAGACAATTACACGAAATACATAAAGCACTACTTTTTATTTCTGATGTGATGTTTATTCCAACTTTTTTTATTCTATATTTGTTTGTGAGAATAAAGTGATGCAGTTTTTAGACTTTGCACTCTTCAACAAGAAGAAAAATACATGTATAAATCACCTGAAATATCCTAATGTATTCATGAGTTTATAAAAATCATTGAGGGGAATGAAATTTCCCAGAATAATAGGATAAAAAACTAATACATGTTTCTGTGTTAAACAATGGGACATCTGGATTGTGTTTCGACAAAAAGCTCCCATTCAGCTCCTTATTAAAAATGCAAAACTTAAAGATTTCCATGGGAACAATAAGAAACCTCCACTCGGAGCCCTTGTAAATGTCTGGTCTTGGTCTTTCTTTAATTATGCATACGTTATGTCAGACTGTGAGTCAGAGGAAGTTCCCATGCCGGACCCTGACAGCTAACGTGGCCTCCGTGTTGGCCCTCTGAACCGCAGCAGACCTGCAGAGAGCATTTCTGTTGGTGGRTGAAGAGATGAAAAGAGGAACCTCCAGCCTCGAGGCTATCAGCTTTTCATTAGTGAGAGGAGTGCGATCGGTGGAGAGGCCTTGCAGGGCCACGTTGGTTATTAGGGTTATTTGGGGCTCCCACTGCCTCCTATTGTGCATTGTCTCCACAGAGGTCCAACAGTGAGTCATTGAGTGGGACATTTAACTGCCCATTAGCATGCTAATTATGGGATATGTGTGTTTCTGTCTGTGCCACTGAGCGTCCATCAAATTCTGCTCTTTTCCATCTCTCCCCTGGGATTTACACTCCTCCGCTTCCCTTTGCTTTTGTCCATTATCTCCCCAAGGCACCGCTGGTCTCTGTGTTCCTGCTGACCCCCTCTTCAGACTCCTTCCTGCTGCAAACATGTCTCTGTTCCTGAATGTCTTCCCTTTGTCACAACAGGGGACAGAGTTATAGCCTCTTCAGTCAAACTACATAAATTACACTTTGTGCGATCTCATGTAAGGTGTCGCAGGTGTGTTGTGAAATGTGTAGAACTTTGAGTGTGTGTTAGGAATTACAACTGGATTAATAATCTGCAAAAAGAGAAAAAAATCTGCTCTCCTTGCGAGACACTTTGTGTTCTGCTTGAGCATTTCATACGTAATGAGAAACTGCAGTGCAGGACTGAAGAAAAAAGCTTTTTGGAAAACTTCTTTTTGATTGTGATTGGTTCAAAAGTATAGATATAAACAATTCTGACACTCTATTGTTTTTACAATCCATCCCACCTGTATGACACAAATTCTTGACATAGATATGACAGTCAATGTCAGATACTGAAGGAACATTTATTCTGTTTATCGCTGATTTTTAATGCATCACACATACTGTCAACTAGGATTTTTTCTTTCATAATTATCTATTTTAATTAAAATGTGAGTGACATGTCAGGTCAACACTCCTTGATGCATTAATCACGCACAACACATAACTTTTGTTCCCACTAATAATTAGAACTGTTCACATCGAGCCCAGCTCTTCCACAGGGAGTTCTGCCCCAGATCTGATGTGATGACAGAAAAGGGGCTGGGCTCAAGAAGAAGGTGTTATACCGTGCTTGCTTCCTGAATTCGGAGCCTCTTGCAGAGAAAATAAACTTTGTGGTTGGCCCGGACCTAGCCTGGCCCTTGCCTTCCTACGGAGTTCCGCTTAATTCTAGTTTCCCTTCACTGATCCGTCTGGGATTTCTCCAATAGACAAGGATTTCATCAGGAGAATTTTCGTCCGGGCCGATCAGAGAACAGAACATTGATTTTCTGCGCAGTGTCTGCTAGTTAGTTTAGCAATGGCAGTGGAGGAAGAGAATGAAGCCAGT
>NW_013952498.1:1095405-1107948 GCF_001266775.1 Austrofundulus limnaeus | reverse complement strand
TAGATTAGATTAGATTAGATTAGATTAGATTAGATTAGACTAGATTAGATTAGATTAGATTAGATTAGATGCACTTTATTGTCATTCAAACATAACATTAGAGATGCAATCAAGAATGAAATGTAAGATCACCCGTTTCAAGAGAAACACACATGCACACAGTGTCTGGTTGTTAACACGCAACGGAGCAAACTAAATATGATTTTCTTTTCAATACTTTAAGACTTTTACACAAGTAATATTCTTAGAGATACAATAAGGTATTAGGGCCAGACCAAGAGATTTTTCTTTTAATTACGAATCACTGACCATTGATCTGACCAATCACACCAGTTCTGCCAAGACCTTGTGTCAAGAACAGACTCTCAGAACTCATTCGAGGACAAAATTGTCATTTTTGTCACTCAGTGACGTCAGCGAGAGCAGATTTCTTCACTTCTCAGAGAGTAATTAAGCTTTGTTCTCACAACAAGTTTTAGCTTAATCAGCTGAGTTATGCTCAGTTTTGTTTTTTTAAGGTCAGTTAGCTGTGGTGGCCATTTTGAATTGGACTGACTCCAAATGACAAACTTTATTGCCCTTTTGCCTTCAGTGGCAAACAATAAAGAGTTTTCTAGTAGATATTTCATTATTTGCTAAACAAGAGGTACTTCTTCACTTAAACATGTGAAATATCGTTGGTTTTGTTGTTTCTTCAAATGCACGGTGCTCATGAATGAGTTCCTTTCTTTATATGTTGAATAAATGAGCTTATTTGACTTGTTTGAAGTTCGATTTTTTAACCACAAACTCAGTTGCTGTTTTCAGGTGAGTGCCTAAAGGTTGTTGTATGTAATTGCAACTATATACAGCATCAAACTCATATTTCTGCAAGTATGTTGTAGCTGTTTAGCATGTAGACACCTGTATGTGTATGTGTGTGTGCGTGTGTGTGTGTTGGAGTGTGTGTGTGTGTTTGTGTGAGCAGCTGTGGGCCCCGTGTCTGAACTCTGGCTCACATGGGCAGAGCAAGGGAGGGCCGCAGGCTGAGAAGGAGATAGGAGAAGGGACTGATGCTCCACAAACTTGCCGTCTCCTTCTTTCCCTTTCATCTTTGTCTCTCTGCGTCAAACAACGACCTCTTTCATTCAGGCAGCGGTGCCACCAGCCACCCCCAACCCTGGAGGCTCCCACCCATTCACGCTGTTTAATTCAATGTTCTGAGAACAACTCATGATTTGGAAAATGACTTTTTTTTTTTTAGAAAATACATAAATAAAATTCTTGTCCTTTTTCATTTTTCCTCTTAAAAATGCCACCCCCCTCTAGTTGCTCAGAGTCACTGGTTTTCCAGTTTACATCAAAACAACTTAGGGGCCGCAAACACAAAAGTACAACTCAGTTCACTTTCTGCAGTGTGATACCGAAGAGCCCCTGTGTTAAAACACAGTTACATCATTAGAACAGAGGTTTAAGACAGGACCTCAATGGGCTGCAAACATTTACAAAGAAGTCTTCAACATGTTCACAAGAGTTCTCTCGAAGCTTGGCTCGTAACTTTTCCGCTACAGTTTTGAACATGTTCAACTTGTGCAACTATTTCTTCCCCTCAAACATGAAGTTGCAGAGTTGTCACAGGCATCTTAAATTCTTCCCTGCTTCATTTACATATTTAAGAGGTCTAGGGCTGTATTTGTACACCTGAACAAGAGCTCTGACGAATCTACATAAAAAAACACATTAATGATAAATAATCAGCTGAAACTGAACTAATCCAAATCTGTCTATCTTCATTTCTAATGTGCAGAATAAACCAAATGGTACTAAGATAAGGCTATAATAATGCGTGTGAAGATCGGCAATGCAATAATGTGCACAGAATATTAAATGCAATAGAAGAACATTTTTGAAGCTGCGCCCATGAAAACAAGGCTGCTGGTTGAAAGCGTTCAATCCAGTGAGACTAACAGGAAAAATTGCCAAATTTCTCACGATTTTCTTGCAATTTTGAGACTTTCACAATGTATACAAGCTATTAGAATGCCACTGAACTGAGGAAAATTTGGAAAACCTGCTTCACCTTCAATGCAGCTACACTCTCAGTCCTTCCAAATAAAATTTTCTCTTCTCGGTGTCACAAAGACACACCATCTGTCCCTTACCAAACATCCTCAAGTGGTGCAGAATGCACCAGATCACACCATGCTAGCCTGATGCTACCACTTGGGTTTAACGTCTGCGCTGCATTATTTTCATGATCTGATAACGGTTACAATTGTAGTTTAGACACAAGGTCAGGGTGCAATCCAGACCTGCTTCATATTTCTGATGGTCGAGTCACACTGATGGTAAACCACCATGATCATGCAATATGCGGAGCCCATTAGGTTCTTGGCCTGAAGACTTTGCCAAGACCCTTCAGGGACCATCTGTGTTCTGGCTAATTATTAAACATCAAAGTGGGGGTCATCTTCCTGTGGAAAGAGTGGGTTTTAAAATGCTGAGGGGATTATTTAGGCATCAAACGTAAATCATTCAGATCAGCTCCATAGTGAAGAAAAATTCCAGCAACAAAAAGAAAAAAATTGCATAGGTCTTCTGGACGGGTTCTTCTCTAATGAAACGTTTCGTCTCTCCTCCAAGAGACTTCTTCAGTCTGAGAGTTTCAGGCAAAATTCAGGCTTTTAAGCCCTGCTTCCATGTGACTGATACTCACATCACATGGCTATCGTTGACACCTAATTAACACCTATTGTTAACAGGGGTGGAGTGATACTGGCAATAGCAGCACTGTAGGAGGGGGACAACTGAAAACGGAGGCCTCCACCTCTGTTTAAAGATGGACGGTCTTTCTTCACAAAAATGGCTKCTTTTACTCCTCTCTCAAACCAACGTTCCTCTCTATCAAGAATGAGAACATCCTCATTTTTGCCAGCCACTTTTGCCATCAGCCATCAGCCATTTTCGTGAAGAAAGACCGTCCATCATTAAACAGAGGTGGAGGCCTCCGTTTTCAGTTGTCCCCCTCCTACAGTGCTGCTATTGCCAGTATCACTCCACCCCTGTTAACAATAGGTGTTAATTAGGTGTCAACGATAGCCATGTGATGTGAGTATCAGTCACATGGAGGCAGGGCTTAAAAGCCTGAATTTTGCCTGAAACTCTCAGACTGAAGAAGTCTCTTGGAAGAGAGACGAAACGTTTCATTAGAGAAGGACCCGTCCAGAAGACCTATACAATTTWTTTCTTTTTGATTTTTTACCTGGATTACTGAGATGCATCAGGACAAATTCCAGCAAAAATAAAAAAGCAACGTCGCTTTATTTATGCTTATCTGTGAAATTTAGCAATAAATTAATTAGCATCAGTGTTTCGCCTGTTACACTCAGAATTTTATGCTGTCATAAGATGATTATGTTTTTTTTCATTCCAGATTTTTATCTGCCTTCTTGAAAAGAGTTTGCATATGAAGTAAAAAAAAAAAGAAACGTAAGAAAGGCTTACTCAAAACCATTAATTAGTTTCAATAAGTCACCAGATATCCTGAAGCCAGAAGCCTTTACATAAAAAATAACAAAATTATTTCCCAATCTTAAAGATCTTCGACGTAAAAAATGAATTTGGGAACATTAGAGCGTTATATTCCTACAATAATCTGTTCATCTTCAAGCAAAAACGTCAAGTTCATTTACTTATTCGATGAGAATTTTAGTTTGTATCCAGGGGTGAGGAGTGGGAAAAATGTCTGTGAGAGAATCTGTAAAACTGAACATTTTTAGAAAAGCACATCATCGCTCTGAGATAAGCTCCCAAACAGCACCCAGGCAGACACACAGCAGCAGAAACCATCCAACAAAGGGCAGTGTTGTTCCCCGCTGAATTCTTCAACATCATTTTCGACATTTTCCTTTAAATGACTCAATCTCCACGTTCCTCRCCTCTCATTCTGTCCCAATTATCATTTTTCAAACATGTTTCCCCCCATCCTACAGATGGGCTGTTTGGGAGTTTCCACGAGTCTTACCATGAAATCTGTAAGTGCGAAGATGTTTCGAGGCAGTTTTAGGGCTGTAAAAAGCACAATAAACAAAATATACTTGCTTTTCGTGATAAATGCAAATAACTGCTGAAAAAAATGGGACACAAGGAACCGTTAAGGTCTTTTTTTCTAGTGGTTCGAAGATCATCTTTAAGTTTTTGTTTCAGACTCAGCTACAGCAGGCCTGATGAACACACAGATAAAAAAAAGGGTGTAATGTTTGTTAGTGTGTTCCAGGCTGTTCTACTACAGTCCAGTCAGTGTGAACTGTTCCAGTGTTTAACTGTTTTAATAGATAATGGCTCATTGTCAATATTTTCTTAAAGGGGACACATCACGTAAAATCCACTTTTTTAGCCATTAAATACCTTTTGTTGTGTACTTGGAGTCTCTAGGAGTACAGAATAGTTGAATATAGTCTCTCCTGGTGCTGCGTAGATATCTCTATACACTGTATGGGTCATATTTTCAGCCTGTTCAGGTTTATTTATTTTCTATGACGTTTTATGAACTATTATGTCAAATTATCTGCAATGGAACTGCCAATGAAGGTCTGGACTTACCAACTATTTTTTGGTTGTCTTCATTCTCCTTTGGCTCTGGGTCAGACTCTGGCTCAAACATGTGAGGCTGGATGGACAAGTATTCCATTGTTGACATCTTTTAATTCATTTGTAAATCAAACGTTTCTGCATTTCTATATAGTTGTAAACAACAGATAGCCAAGCTGCTATCAGAGCTCTCCGAGGGAAGGCTTGGGAGTGGGCAGAATCAGTCAACTAACTAACAGTGTTACTGTTAAATGGGTACCAGGACATACTGGCAAGAGAGCTGACTACTGTGCAAAAGCTGGCAGTCAGGCTCACTTCAAAGGACCAGAACCTGTTGTAGGTACCTCAACAACAGTCTGTAGGACTGCCTAAAGGACTGGAGTAGACGTCAACACTCAATCTGCTGGAGGGAGCTGACAGACTGTAGACAGGCATGTGAACTGATAAATGGCCAAAATCTTATGGTGCGTTCACACCAAACGCGATTTCTGCGTCAGGAACATCAGGTTTACATGCAAAGTCTATGGTGGACGCGCTTCAAGCAACGTCGGGAAGTGCTGCGGCGCCTCAAGTGCGATTAGAGCAGCGCGATTTGAACGATCTGAGCGTTCGACGTGCTTGAGGCGCAAATCGCTGAAGTTAGAAAATCTGAACTTTTGCAGCTCGACGCGCAGCATCAACCAATCAGAGAGACTCCACTGTGTGACGTAGCGACATATTTCCCGACGGGACAGTTTACTGAATGATGTCCACTAACCTGAAACAGACGGAGAGGAGCTCTTTAGCTGAAATCCAGTGCCTGCAGTCGGTGTCCTGATCCGCACCAATGCGTGGCAGCTACTCATCAGACTGGACAAATAGTCCTGAAAGCGAGCTGTGAGCCTCTACTCTGAATTATCTGGTGAATTAATTATGAATTAATTATCTGATGAACGTGACATGCTCTTGCTCTGTAAATAAAGCAAAGCCACTTCCTCGTCCGACATTAAACAGAGCCCGACAGAGGAGGGAGGGGCGGGGAGGCTCTTCCCGTGCAGCGCTTCAAGAGCTGACCTGCGTCTGACCTCAAASTGCACRAGCGACCAACTTCAGCGTTGGCTGCGATTTTAAAGCTGAAATCGTGTTCGGTGTGAACGCAGCATTAGGTTTGGGAAAGCTATTATTGCCCTGACAAGGAAAACTTTAGGTACACTGGTTGGAGTCCTAATTGGGCACAATCTGCTCAACTGCCACAAAATGCCTACAATTTAGTTTATGTGATTTAATCACACATTGAGTTGAACATTTTGTGATAAAGTCTCCAAAATGTATAAAACCTATTGTTATTAAAATCTATATGGCCTAAATCGGTAGATCTTTACCTCCTAACCCATTCTGTTGATTTTTAAGAAATCCAGTGAGATAAAACTGCTTTATTTACATGACATGCAGTAAAGTTAATTTATTCCAGATRAACTTGTGATCAACCAACAGACAGGTGGTCCAAGAGCCAAGATAGCAGTCATGAGTGAAAAAAATCCTGTTTCTGTTATGATTATGGTCACTGTTTAGTCTTCAGAGTCAAAGTCAAGTTCTCACCAATCTCAGTCTGCTCCTGTCATCTCCCCCTCCCACCACAGATTCATGTAATCAGCTCATTCACTTCACCTGCATTACTCACTATTTAACTCAGTCACTCACCTCTGCTCAGTGCCAGATTATCATTAGCTTGCCTGTGGTTTTCCAGCGTTCTCATCCATGTCTCGGTTTTGCCTCTTGATCCCGACCTTGATTTTGTCCCCTGGTTCATCGATTCTCGCCTCAGCCCCTAACGGATTTTACCTGCCATCTGCTTTACCGGTAACGACTCACGCCTTGCTCCTCAGACTCCTGCTCTTAGCCTCACCCCTGATCGGTACCTCCAGCCATCTGACCACCCAGATCTCGATCCACACCTGTACCACGGATTATCRGAACTTGCCTCTTGGACCAAAACACCTCCACCAAACTGACGGTGATGTCACAGCACCATTCTGGAATGCAGATTCCTCCATCAAATTTTCCGTCAGGACTCCTTCAACTGGAAACAGATCTGATGAGAATCCGGTCCAAGCAGTTCCTGGTTCTTTCACCTTAGCACAATAAACTTTGTAAAACTTTGTCTTGGTCCGGTGCTTATTCAGAACTCAAAACTCATTCATATCAGATAATCTGGCCACTATGAGTTCTGAACTGGATCAGACTTGGAAAAATAGAGTCAAAGGAGCTATTGTTGATTTGGAGCGTAATGTAGAAGATCTCTGAGGTATGATCAAGACACTAGTACCTCTCTTAATGCAACAGCACCCACTGCTGCTCAACAGCATGTATCACCATCAGTTGATTCATCTATTAACAGAAACACTCATGAACCCCGTCTCTGTCCTCCGGAACAATACAGTGGGGATCCTGATCAATGTCGTGCATTTTTAACACAATGTGAAATTCATTTTCAGTTACAGCCCTCCTCTTTCCCCACCGATTGCTCCAAGGTGGCGTTTGTAATATCACTCCTTTCAGGCAAAACCAAGTTATGGGGAACTGCGGAGTGGCAACGGGACTCGTATATCTGCCACAATTACAAGAATTTCACCTATCAATTACGTGTATTCAGTGTTGTTTTGCCCCATCGAGAATTCACCAGGGGACTTCTTGCACTGAAGAAAGGTAATAGACGGATCACAGAGTTCATTACTGACTTTCACACCCTGACAGTTGACATCAGGTGGAATGAGGAGGCTCTCCAAGTTGTTTTTCTTCAAGCTCTCAACGAATACATCAAGGATGAGTTGGCCACAAGGGATCCGCCTCACTCTCTGAAGGAACTGTAGGACTTGGCTACCAGAATCGATCTCTGCCTCCACGAACGCAGGATGGCAAAGAGAGGTAACCAGAGAGCAGCTAACAATTCTGTTTTTCATCATTCTATTGAATCAGGAAGAGGCAGAACCCAGTTTGTGCCTTCAATTCTTGAGAGAAATATGGAGGAACCCATGAAGATTGGTAGGTCAAATATTACTCCAGAGGAGAGGATTCGCAGAGTAAGGGAGGGGCTTTGTTTCAACTTTGGAGATTCTAATCACATGGTTCATTCTTGTCCAAAGAAGAGCACTGGTAGAAGCAAGGCGATGAGTCATGTCCTCAGTTCAACCACAGTGAGTCAAACACTCTTACAGCTTCCGGCTGACTTAACTATAGCCCTTGATGGACATCTATTGGATGACACCAGTTCAGAGACAGATCCGGTAATGATTACCATGGGAGGAAACCACCATGAGACCAGCAGTTTCCTGGTAATTAATTCACCCCAACTTCCCATCGTTCTTGGAGCCACTTGGTTAAGCAGACACAACCCTCACATGGATTGGAGAAAGAAGGATGTTTTAGGTTGGTCCAAGGAATGTTTATCTACTTGCTTGCTTGATGCTGTTAACCCCAGGGAATCCGAAAAATAAAAGATCCTACCATTAACATTTCCAGTGTGCCTCCAGAGTATCATGATTTAAAGGAAGTGTTCAATAAAACAAAGGCAACTTCTCTGTCCCCTCACAGACCTTATGACTGTCCAGTAGATTTATTATCTGGTACCACTCCACCAAAGGGAAAACTATACTCTTCATCACAGTCTGAGAACCAAGCTATGAAAGATTATATTGATGAATCTTTGAGATCAGGTATAATCCATCCTTCTTCCTCACCAGCTGGTGCTGTTTTTTTGTTGGCAAAAAGGATGTCTGTGTATAAATTATGGAGGTTTAAACAACATTACTGTCAAAAATCGTTATCCCTTACCATTAAGGAACACTGCCTTTGATCTGATTCAAGAAGCCAAGATTTTTTATCAAATTAGATCTTCGTAATTCTTATCACTCAGTCCGTATCAGAGAAGGAGATGAGTGGAAAATGGACTTTAACACACCATCTGGACACTACGAATATCTGGTAATACCTTTTGGGTTAACTAATGCTCCTGCAGTCTTTCAGAACCTGGTCAACTACGTCCTAAGAGATTTTATTAATGTTAATGTCTTTGTTTATTTAGATTACATCCTATTTTTTTCTAAAGATTTAAAGACCCATCAAAATCATGTCCATGCCGTCCTCCTCCATCTGTTACAGAATAAACTTTTTGTCAAAGCTGAGAAATGTGAATTTCACACGACTGAGACCACTTTTCTTGGCTTCAAAGTATCACCTGGACAGATTGCTATGGTTCCCACTAAAGTGGCAGCAGTAAAGGATTGGCCCATACCACAGATTCGTAAACAGCTACAAAGATTTCTTGGGTTTGCAAACTTTTACTGGCGTTTTATTAAGAATTTTAGCTCACTTGCTTCACCCCTTAACAGACTGACCTCTATTAAAACCAAGCATGTTTGGAATCCAGATGCAGAGAAAACATTTTCTAAACTAAAAACTATGTTCGCGTCTGCACCAGTCCTTCAGTTTTCCTGCCCAGAACATCAGTTTATTGTAGAGGTTGACGCCTCTAACACCGGTGTTGGAGCCATACTCAGTCAACATTTCTCAGATAATAAAGTACACCCTTGTGCTTTCTTTTCTAAGACCTTGTCTCCAGCTGAAAGAACTATGCCGTCGGCGATCGAGAATTACTGGCAGTCAAAGTTGGCTCTCGACGAATGGAGACACAGGTTAGAGGGAGCCAAACAACCATTTATTGTTCTCACAGACCATAAGAACCTGGAGTGCCTGAAGGACGCCAAGAGACTGAATCCTCGACAAGCCAGGTGGGCACTATTCTTCTGTCGTTTTGACTTCACTTTTTCTTACAGACCCGGGACTAAGAATACCAAGCTGGATGCCCTGTCTGGAGTTTTTAAGTCTGACCAGACCAGTGGCAGCCAGGGAGGATTCATTCTCCCAGATTCAGTTCGTCTAAACGTTACCCAAGTCGAGAAGGAGGTCAGGGAGGCCCACCAGAACCACCCTCCTCCAGATGATTGCCCAGATGGTAAGCTCTATGTAACTGATCATCTTGTGGCTAAAGTCCTTGAGTGTTGTCATGCCTCACACCTTTTCTGTCATGCTGGAATCATGAAGGCAACCAAGTTAGTTAGGTCCAAGTTTTGGTGGGCTTCCATGGAAAGGGACATTGGAGAGTACATTGGATCTTGCATCCAATGTTCCCTGGCAAAACCTTCTCAGAGTCCACCGGCGGGTCTCCTTAGGCTGCTCCCCATCCCATCTCGTCCATGGTCACATATTGCCATGGATTTCGTGACAGATCTGCTGCAGCCTGAGGGAAAGACAGTCATCTTAACTGTGGTGGATCATTTTTCCAAGATGGTACACCTGATAGCCCTGAACAAATTGCCAACTGCTAAAGAACTAAGCTGTGTGTTCATTAAGGAGGTCTTCAGACTACATGGTCTACCTAAGAATATTGTTTCAGCTCGTGGTCCACAATTTACCTCTGGCTTTTGGAAAGAGTTCTGTTCTATGTTTGGCATAATACTGAGTTTGTCTTCAGGATTTCACCCTCAGACTGACGGCCAGACGGAGCAAGCAAACCAGGAAATGGCCTAAGAATACTGTGTGGCAATAATCCTACCAAGTGGGTTGAGAACCTCTCCCTGGTGGAACACRTTATTAACATCATGCCCGCAAGTGCCACTGGTCTTTTCCCTACTATGTCGTCAATGGTTTCCAACCACCAGTGTTCACTGTACATGAACAAGCTGCCAAAGCACCCTCAGCACATCAAGCAGCATTGAGATATAGCAAGTTTGGAGAGCTGCCAGAAGGGAGCTTCTAAAGTCATCTTTGGTATCAGTTAGAACAGCCAACTGAAGAAGGAGTTCCTGCTCCCCATTACAAAGTTGGAGACCACGTTTGGTTGGCTACAAAGGACCTACCTCTAGAGTGGAATGCCGCAAACTTGCCCCTCGCTTCGTAGGACTTTTTCCTATTTCTAAGACAACCTGGTGGCAGTCAGACTCAGGCTTCCCGGATCCATGAGGGTCCACCCCACAGTCCATGCATCCCGGGTCATACCTGTTCTCCAGTCAAGATTCGTGCCCTCCTCCAGGCCCCCTCCTCCCACCCGGCTCATCGATGGTGGTCCCATTTTCACAGTCAATCGTCTACTAAAATCTTGCCAATGGGGATGACAACTCCAATATCTGGTGAACTGGGAGGGATATGGACCCGAGGAGAGGTCTTGGGTTCCAGCTCGACACATCCTTGATAAGGATTTAATCAAGAACTTTCACAGAGATCATCCTGCCCAGCCATGTCCACCCAGAGGTCCTTCAGGAGCCGGACCTTAGGAAGGGGTTATGTTATGATTATGGTCATTATTTAGCTTTCAGTGTCAAAGTCAAGTTCTCACCCATCTCAGTCTGCTCATGTCATGGATTCATGTAATCAACTCATTCACTTCGCCCGCGTTATTCACTATTTAACTCAGTCACTTACCRCTGCTCAATGCCAGATTATCATCAGCTTGCCTGTGGTTTTCCAGCATTCTCATCCATGTCTCGTTTTTGCCTCTTGATCCCGACCTTGATCTTGTCTCCTGGTTCAACGATTCTCGCCTCAGCCCCTAACGGATTTTACCTGCCACCTGCTTTATCGTAACGACTCACGCCTTGCTCCTTGGACTACTGCTCTTAAGCCGGGTTCCCACCAAACACATCTTGAGCAGCAAAAACGCTCCTGGCGTCAGTTTTTGGCTGCTTGTCAACAGATRTCCGTTCACACCGAATGTGTCTGAAGATGCGCAATGGGAGGAGCATCTTGGTTCTTTTCTGGTCAGTTATTTTTTTTCTGGTCCCTGAAATGGCAGAGCAAGCGAACGTTGCACACACCAAATAATTAATTCAACAGATAATTTAGAGGCGGTTTGTTCAGTAACTCTGCTCTGAGCTGCAAGCTGACTGACTTTTTGTTTTTCAGACTGGGACCAGACTAGAGGCTCGTCTGAAGAGGGAGGAGCGTCTTGGTTTTTTTCCGGTCTGTCTTTAATGAAGGGTGCAAAAAAGATAAAATAAAGAAATGGCTTTGCTTTATTTGTCAAAGAGCAAGCAAACGTTGCGCACACCAGATAATTAATTCACCAGATAATTTAGAGGTGGTTTGTTCAGTTAGTTTTTCCACTCCAGGAACTGCGAGCTGACGGACATTTTTTTACACCGAGCTCAGCGAGCTGCTGAGCCACATCGATGCTCCAGCCAGAACACCAACTGCAGACGGTCGAAAAGAGCTCCTGTCCATCTGTGTCGGGTTCAGGAAACTGTCACGTGGAAAAATTGTTCTCTCCCGATTGGTTGCTGCTGTGCGTCGAGCAGCCAAAGTTCACTTTGTTGAACTCAAGCAGCCGCTGCTTTGGACGTGCCGCATGCATKGAAAATGCTCTGCCGCATCCTACCGATACCTTGCGTACTGCTCCAAACTGGCAAAACGTGCCGCAACACGCTGCACTGTTCCTAGATGCGCTTCCACCATAGACTTTGCTTGTAAACTGGCTGCTTTGGCTGCTCAAAATGCGTTTGGTGGGAATCCGGCTTTAGCCTCACCCCTGATCAGTACCTACAGCCGTCTGACCACCCGGATCTTGACCCACACCTGTACAAAGGATTATCGGAACTTGCCTCTCGGACCAAAACACCTCCATCAAACTAACGATGACATCACCGCACCGTTCTGGAATGCAGATTCCTCCATTAAGTTTTCCATCTGGACTCCTTCAACTGGAAACAGATCTGATGAGAATCCGGTCCATGCAGTTCCTGGTTCTTGCACCTCAGCATAATAAACTTTGTAAAACTTTGTCTTGGTCCGGTGCTTATTCAGAACTCAAAACTAATTCATATCAGTTACTTCAAATTCAGTGTTTATCACAAGAAATAAGCTCAGCAGCAGCCAATAACACGACTCCCGCTCTCTCTTGTTCTCACCTGTGATGCTCAACTTGGTGCCTCCACCCCCCACCCC
>NW_013952498.1:1094388-1095391 GCF_001266775.1 Austrofundulus limnaeus | reverse complement strand
CACACACACACACACACACACACACACACACACACACACACAGATCTTCATATGAACACAAAACTGACTCACATTAAAGCCCTTTTTGTTGTCCAGCTGCAAACTTTTAAACTATAAGCTCAAAAACACTTTTTTAGAACTTCCCACCAAGAAAATGATGGATCTGTTCCAGTTCTGTCTCCCTGCAGCTCAAACACACAGTTGATTAATCCTTAAGGGCAAAATGTAAAAAAAAAAGTTAAAATAAAAAACCCTTTGGTTTATAAGACTCTCTTAATTTAGCCGTGAGGACGTCAGGCTAGAGTTACTCATAACAAGGCAGAATCGATTAGTACTGACTAAGGGCAGAGGATCGGATCCTCCTGCAGGGTTGACTGACCCACTTCAGTGGGAGCAGGAAAAAACATGCGCCAGCTTTATACTGCAGGTGCATGATGGGAATGAGATGACAGAGGTGGAGTGTGTAAAACTTTTGACAGCTTTACCTCAAACTGTGGTGAATCTTTGTAAAGTGATGCTGCAGTTTCATGCAGTATTGTGACAGATCTTGCAAAGGCTCAAATCAATTTCTATAAAACTGACTGAGTTATAGCCATAGTGTTTGCTCATTACAACTGGCTGTGGCAGCCATCTTTAATGAGGGTGATACGAAAAGTTAACCAGTTGTAGATGAACATTCTGAGAGATTCATTAAAATGTGTCCRGTTGGTTTTGAGATGATTTGCTAACAAACACAGTTGACTGTAATAGCATTGATATGTGTAGAGAATGACTCTCAGCTACAACCACACTATTTTAGCTCAAATTCTGCAAAATAAACTGAATTTGAGTGATTTTAAGCTATGTTTGATTAGCTGTGGTATAATTTGTTTGAAACTTTCAAGATTTCATTTGTTGTCATTTCCCTGGGTACTTCCATGATAAAAAGAAATACTGTTTCTCACCAGGTGTACACAGAGACTTAAAATATACATCTGAATTTGGAAAATATGCATAATTTAAC
>NW_013952498.1:1091949-1093905 GCF_001266775.1 Austrofundulus limnaeus | reverse complement strand
TTAATTAAATCATTTGAGGTTTCCCTGCAAAATCTATCAAAAAATAACAGAATTTATTGATAAAAGTTTTTCAGACAAGAGTTTTTGGTAAAGACATCAAAGTCCAAATAAAATGAAACACTCTGTTAAGAACAATAGACCGGTTTAGCGATATATTAATAAACAATATAACCGGTGTTTGTCTCWAACAGCCATAAGTCTCTCAGTGGACGGTCCTGTCCGTGTCCCTCTCCCCCTCAGCTCCACAGCTGGAACAGAGACCCAACGAGCGGCACTCTACTGCCAGTCACATCGCAGGGTCCCGGCCTGCCGCTGCAGTGGAGCTTTTTTATTATCGCTCATTTTACCCACATGACGAGGCTTCACCTGGTTTCTTTTTTTTTTAAGGATAAAGATTTAGAGGAGTTAGAGTCTGAACTCTCATATGACAGAGACTTTGACTAAAGAGAAAAAAGTGGTGTTTTTTGGACTGGGGGTCGCATGGTGAGGACACAGGGGGTCATTGTTGTGAGGAACAGCCCTGAAACAGTGCCTGTCTGTCAGTGAGGACCCATGTCCCTGAGCCTTTCTGCCTCAATCACATCTGTTGGATTTCTTGTCTCAATTAGTGCTGATCCCAGTAAAAAACACTCACGTGTGTGCGAGGAGAACATGTCACACCTTTTAACAACAGGTGTGCATATTTACTTACTTTTTTATTACTTGTTAAGTTCATTTTATAGTGATCTGATGTTTAAAACATTTAGAAAGTAAAGGAGTGTTTTACATTTGGAGTTTTTGTGAAGGAATTTCTCCATATTTTCCCTGAAATAAAAATAGGATTAAATATATTTTGAAATTRTTTTCACCTTCCTGCCCTCATCCCTTGACTTCATATTTAGAAATTTGAACATACAACCTTTTAAACCAATTAGCCAAATAAATTAAAAAAAAATAAATTAAATGAAAAATAAAAATAAATATTTGATGAAGCACATGTTTTAAACAAAAATGGTGCAGTTGCAGTGGCTAACAATCCAATTTATTATAACTAAATCCAGCTAAATTTGTTAAGTTGATATGAAAACCTGAAATATTTCATTAGTTACGAAACTTTTCAGACAATTGATTTTTGGCTGATACAGGTTGATACAAATTGTCATTTAAAAAAAAACTATGGGAAATTAAACAGTTACTAAAATACATGATATAAAAACAAGTTTATGAGGTTTGATTGTTTGCCTTTAAAAATGGCTCTGGACTGCAACAAAATGTTTTATTAAAAAAAGTAAATGTAGCATCTAACTAACTAAAGTTTAAATCAGAGGTATAACGTAACAAAATACTTTAAATACTTTAGTTAAGTAGAGGTTTTGGTTACTGAGGTAAATAATTTTCAGCCTTTTTACTCATTAAATTTTCAAAACAGTCTTGTCACTCTTATTTCATTAACTTGACATCATTAAAAATAAGTGTGGCTCCTCCAGTGAATTCATGCAGCTGAAACAGGTAGTCGTGTGCAATGGTTCCTAAAGTTGGGGTCAGGACACTGTGGGTCTTGAAACATCAAAGTGGTGTTTTGATTCCATTTAAAAATGACTAACAACAAATTTTACAGAGATGGAACAAACTGCTCTTTAAGGGGATCCAGATCTTGACAATCCATTTGTTTCATCCATTTATATTTAAACTGAGTCGTCACATATTGACGTTTTTCAAAGGTCCCTTTGCGTCCAATTTTGACGCATCAGGTACCCCCCTCGCGTCACTCCTTGCCGCCCGCGGCTTTTCCGGGTTGCGCCACCAGGGGTCTTTGGGTCGGGGGTCTGAGGTTAACATTAGGGATCAGGATAAATGGTTAAGTTTAGGGACTGGGGTCAGGGATAGGATGTCTACAGGTATTTTCTAACCTAGAACTCAGAGAAACACAACAACCCCGCCAAACATTTAAACAATTGACAACAGAGACCATTAAGA
>NW_013952498.1:1088322-1091343 GCF_001266775.1 Austrofundulus limnaeus | reverse complement strand
ATAGATAGATAGATAGATAGATAGATAGATAGATAGATAGATAGATAGATAGATAGATAGATAGATAGATCGATCTTTCTTTCTAACCAATCAGAGTCCTCAGAAGTGGTGTACTGCAGCTTTAAGACTCGTCTCTGCAGCTTTTTTCTCCTCTCCGTCTCACACAAGKGGCTCTTTAAGTCCTGGCCCCGGACACACAGAGCAGGCATTCATTCTGAGGCTGCGTGAGAGCGCGAGGGGGCTGGGGAGCGAGCGTCAATTTGGAACCTCACGGATTCTCGTGCTGAAAGCAGCGACCTCCTTTTCATATCACTGAAGTAAGGGCGTTTGGCATTTCCAACTCTTTGCTCCGCGGTGCTGGTGACTGCAGGCACTCTGAGATTCGATCGGTTCATTTCTTCTTGGCCAAAACTTCTTTGACGCAAACTTTAGAGTTGTCAAATTTTACAGAATTTTCTGTTCTTTGTCATATTTGAGAGATTTCTGAGCTCGTTCTGGAAGCTGACTAAACTCGTTTCTTTTGGCTATAGATTCCGTGTTTTATTCTGGAACAAACGCTCAAGCTAAACTGATTTATTTCAAATAATGTGTATTTATTTATCTATCTGTTTTAGGCTTTACATTTTCAATTTTAAGGTTTTGACAGGAAGCCAGATTACTATTTTCACTAATATGAAAAAAAGTTTTAAAAACTTTAGCAACAAGATCAGCTAAGAATTTTACAATAAAACTCGATTTTAATTTTATTAAATTGCATCTTGCTGCTTAACTGGAGTATGCCGGAGCAGGATAAGCTTATCAAAGAAAACAAACAAACTTTCCAGCGAGCAAATTAAGGCCAACTTATTGGGCAGTCAGGCGGTGAGAATGAGTTCCCATTATTCATTACGCGCAGCCAATGTGCTCAGATAGCAGACTGAAACGGTCTAAAGGGTGTGTCGTAAACAATTTATGTAAGGGTCTCTGTGTGATCTGATAATAAAATCAAATGTTTGCTGCTGAGGAGAGAGCATGCTGGAAGATAACTCACTTTTTCTAACATGAAATAATCTTGCTCAGTAAGAATAAACACGGTTTGAAATAAAAATGGAGAAAACTTCAGCTAAATAACGGACTGTGATGAAACACCGCGCGTAAAAGTGTCATCGCTCTTTTACGCACGGCTTTTACGCACAGATCTCGAGATTTAATGACAGTCTGTAGCCTGCAGACCAGATGGCAGGCGAATATCTGAACTGAACAGGTGGTGGAGGTTTAAGCAGTCCTTCTGATAGAAAATAATCCACCTGGCAGCCACTCAAATGTTAATTAGGAGCTGTTTATTAAGGCACACTCTGTAATGTGATCACCACTCGAGGCTTTTTTTTTTTGGATTTGGTTAAAAAAAGGAAACATACCCATTTTAAACTATTAGAGAAATGCTCACAAACACAGCATCTGATAGTCATAAACTTGTACATGTCCTTGTAAACACAGGCAATTACGCAAACAGTTTCAAAGTAATGCATCCGTTTATGAGTAGGTTTGCTGATTTGGCACGTTACTTTTGAGGGTGGGCGATCAAATCGAGGTTATTGCACCCCTCAACCCCCCCACCCTGTTCCACACTCGCCCTCAGAAATGCGCGGACACACGGGGGTTTTGTGTCCGCAGCGCCAGGTCATGTTTACGCAGGAGCCGAGGATAAATCCGAGCTCTGTGCTCGTGTTATTCCAGCGCACCCTCTCYAGGGAGCCCGTATAAACTCTAAAACTTTGAACAGTAGCTGGTTTGGAAACTGAGAGCCACTCAGGACAGCAGTGCGGGGCTGTAAATTTTTAATGAGAAATCATTCAGATTTCTCCTCAGATGCTGATGTTTGAGCTTTTTATTTTTACGCACAACAATCACAGGGCAGCATCTCCATAAAGCCCACTGTGTTGAGGTTTCATTGTTTCTAATAGACTGACATGATGCCCCTGTTCCAGGTCCTTTCTGTTGGATCTGTGGGGCAAACGGAGCAGAGGCTGAAGGGGGCAGAGAGACCGGGTGAGTTTGGCTCTGACCGCTTTCCATTAGCAGGTAAACTGGGGTCCAACGTGCGCACTGAGCCGCCTATGATACCAACCACACGGATGGAAAGAACTTTGATGTGGAATCCTCACAGAGTTTTGCAGCGGAGGCTGAGAGTAGAGACAGACTGGCAGTTTATATTATAACTTACAGAAGGAAGCCAGAGAGACAGAGCAACAGCTGCCACTCACTGTAGGTTAGAAACTCACACTAACAGCAGGCCGACAGGTAGAGCTGAGCGTTTAGGAGCAGGAAGTCAGAGGTTCTGTGGAGGAAGATGTCCAGAGAGGAGCGCAGCTTCTCAGAGGTGGAGTCCGACGACAGCCGGTCCCTGTCACCGGGTCAGTCCTCCGGCGCCGTGGGCGGGGGCGACTCCCCCCTTCCCGGGCAGCAGCCACAGCTGGCGGCGCTGCACGACGACGCGTCCGCGGGCTGCTCGTCCCTGAGATCCGAAGACGAGGACGAGCGCTTCCCCGCGGGCATCCGCGAGGCGGTGAGTCAGGTGCTCAACTGCTACGACTGGACCATCGTGCCCGTGCCCGTGCGCGTGAACGCGGGCAGCAAGAGCAAGTCACACGTGAAGAGGCCGATGAACGCCTTCATGGTGTGGGCTCAGGCTGCCCGGAGGAAGCTGGCGGATCAGTACCCCCACCTTCACAACGCCGAGCTCAGCAAGACCCTGGGGAAGCTGTGGAGGTGAGGAGGACCTGTTTGACACCTTAAGCTCTGACAATGCAGCTTTTTCTGTGAAATATAATAAAAATAATAGCATAACACCACTGCCCTGTATGTTGTACGGGTTTAAATGAAAGAAGAAAGGGGGTCAGTGACGTTTCATTAAATAAAGCCATAAAATGAATAATAAAAAAAAATCAACACTTATTTTATAACAAGTCAAAAGACCCAGTAAAAGATTCCGGCAGGGCACAGTTTACTTTATAAACTTTGCACAAGTACACAATATACAGC
>NW_013952498.1:1083354-1087431 GCF_001266775.1 Austrofundulus limnaeus | reverse complement strand
AAAAAAAATAATGCAGGCCATTGAACATTGGGATACTAATTTTGCATTAAAAAACTGGCTTTAATTGTTGGAGTCCACCAGTGGCGGCTAGTGGATTTTTCTCCAGTGGGGGCCACAACTCCAACATAGGCTCATCTCCAAAAGCAATCAAACATGTGCTAAGTTGCATCACGACAGTGTATTTATTAAACAAATGAAAATAATAAAACCGCATTACAATGTCATGTAGTGTTTTATTTATTATACATAAATTTTGCTCTTCTGTTAATGAGAAGCAAATTTCTTCATGACTCTGGTTAAAGTCAGGGATGTTTTAACAAGATTCTTCTATAGCATGGTCAGTGCAGTGAGATGTGATGTTGTACCTGAGGAAAGTCTGGATTCTCTTCAGTGTTCAGTTCCTCTCAGATTCAGCTGTGGTCAGAGGAGATGTGATGAGAATCATCAACAGAGTCACAGTCTCTAAAGGTGTCCTGCAGATTGTTCCTCATGAAGAGCTGGTCCTGTTCAGCACTGGGTGAGCCTCTATGGTCTTCTGTGCTGCTTCAGAGAACTGTCCTGCAGGAAYCTGTCTGCCTGCAGCATGGCTCTGATCAGATGCTTGTGAATGGCTCAAGATGGTGTCACRAACCTAAAACAATGAATGCAGAAATTTAATTCAATATGGAGATGGCTACAAGTGAGCTTTCTAATATATATTTAATATATAGAGAACAATTATAGTTATTTTAACAGCAACAAATTGTTGCACCTCTAAGGTAAACTATTAATTGTATTTTTGTTTTAAAAATGTATTAATTTTATTAAAAAACAAAATAAACTATGCACAACAGAAGAAAAAATATACATAAAATGAAAGGCAGCAGAAAGAAGAAAAATATCTTCTAATATCTGCCCCCTTTTAAAAATAAATTCAAACAAAAGTAATTTGCAAAAAAAAACTAAATAGAAACATAAAAAAACATCTTTGTATTATATTAAGTTGTGTTCACCATTATTTATATTATATGATGCTCAAATATAAAGGGAACACCAACACAATCTAACTACACCACGTTCTTGCTCAATTTTTATTATTTCCGGCTTATTCAGTCCAAACTACTTCACTTTAAGTTTCTCCTCATATATTCTGCTTAGAAAAGGTTGAGATATAAGGGACTTACGGTGTTGTCTTCTCCTTCATTTCTCGTTTGTTGTTCTCCAAAATCCACCTTGCATTGCCCTGCTGGCTGTCGCCTTATGACGTCTAGTCGTCGACACAGGTGGACCCACCCACTACCGGTGTGTGTTTGCAGGTCAGCTGCGAACCCAGGCCACCCTATACTTTTGCATTGAGGACTTACTGCACATGACCAAAATCTTCACGAGTTGTACATGGAAGTCTGGGGCAGCGAACACAGCGTGACCTGGAAGTGACTCGCACGAAAACGCTCATGAGTAAAATGGAAGTTTACACATCAATAACTATAAATTATTTATTTTGCTTATTAGAAAACATATCTACAATATTTTTTCGGATCATTTATAACATTTTATTTTTTTTATTTAATTTTTGTGTACCAAAACTAGAAGTGGGGTGGGGGGGGGGGCAACGTGTGCCCCCTATTGACCACGTGCGCCCCCTATTGACCAGCCGCCACTGGTATACAGTGTCACAGTGTCACACAGTATTCAATAACTGTGTGACAGTATTATGGGGTAGTCCAGACATTATTATTATTATTTTGGGTGGGGGGGGGGGGGGGGGATTTGTTGAGGATCTAATTGTGTGTCTTGGTCATTCTCTCATTTATGTACACAATGTCCCATCTGAGCAGTGCAGGTGAAATAAAACATTCTGCATAGAGAAATGGCTTCACCAAAATATTGTTGGGGTGGCCAAAGATTTTTATATGGTGGCCATGGACTCCCCAGGCCACCATCTGGCTCCCTCCCTGTGTGAGACATGAATACAGTACACAAATTTTACAAAATTTACAGGAAAACTGCTTTGTAGTAAATACTGTGGAATGAAATATTGAATAAATGATAAAAAACAAGATGATGACTTTTAGAAACAGCAAATGTGACAATATTAAAGTAACATGAAAGTGGTTTTAATGCATTTTTTTGCCTCTTTAACAAATTCAGTTTGGAGAAACAGAGTTTATTTTTGGATGGACTGAAATACTTATGCTATTCCAAGCAAGGCCAAGACCAAATTGTTGTCTTAAAACAACTCCACTCTTCAAAATAATGTAGTGGTTTGTGCAAATGTTATTTTGTAGCTACATCTGTTCTACTGACCAAGTTTGTTTATGTGGAATATGATCATTTTCAAGCACAAATGGCCACGGCTGTGATACTTTCAGTTAAAATAATAGCATTAGAATATTTCTGCTTAAATAACCTTTTAATACAAAGTTGGCAGCAGTACAAATATATTTAAAAATCCTCAACATGAACTGTTAAAACATTTATATGGTTTGAGTTGTTTTGAGGTGGCAGCAGTGGAAGTGGTTTCTCATTATTTTCTCACCCATGAGGATGCCGTTTCAAAGCACCCAGTCCTCAAAATGTCTATGTATTTCATGCAAACACTTTTATTAAAACTGCAGTTTTGCACTGGATGGTCATTCTGGCAGAAATGATATGAAATGACTGCTGAAGTGCAGCTGCTATTTGCACCTGCAAATAACCATAAATAACTAATATGAAATGTGAAACGCAAAATGCAATGATTCACTGGTTTTGGCCTGACTCTGTCTAGCTGGTGACTTCTCAGCTTTGTTAACGCTATTCTTTTATAAGGTTATTCTGCACCATTAAATGTTGACGTCTAACATTTTCACAGAAACTCACTTCCAAAAGTCTGAATTATTCCTGTAATTGCCTTTTTTGTTTGCAACTTATGTTGTTTTTGTAAAGACCTCATTGATCCTGAACATTTTTAACAGGGGATGCTTTTATATTAATTTAGTCCAAGTTATTCAAATGTGAATTTCACAGATTAAAAGAAGAAACATTCCGGACTTGAAGTTTCTGAGCAAAACTTGGCAGGTTGGGTTTTAAACCCACGTTTAAAAGGTTCCTGCATCCTGTGTCTGTCTGCCCTGCTTTGCATTTTTTCTTTAAAAGAACACTCCCTAATTCATGCCCAGAGGCTTCAATAAGTTAAACGAATTAACCTCATAAGGATTAAATATTAATTAGATAAAGACCTGACCTTGGACTCAGTCAGGATTCGTTAATTGACCCTGAAACAGGATGAACCTGCAGGCAGAGGAAGGTCAGAGATTTCTCAAGCTGCAGAAGGAGCTCGGCTCCATGTTGATAATGAACAGGACGCAGCTTCTGTCTGTTATTTTATTACTGTCCAGCAGCCAGAATGCCTACTGACAGGCGTGCCATCAGATGCAGCTGAGCTCCTGGACAACAAGAAACTTAAACATTCTGAAAATTTATTCAAATGCACCAAAACACATTGCCTATGTGATAAAGCTTTCTTTTTCTCTTAATGTGGAGTTATTTAAAAACTCATTTAGAAATGTTCTCAACTGACTTCTATTTTTGTAATTAGAACCGTTTCTTGAACTGATTCTTTTCAAAGCAGCTTTTGTATTTCTGATCCTGACTCCAAACAAATCAATTTTCCCCAAATTTTATTTTATTTTTTCATCCTCCCTCACCTAAGGCTTCTCAACGAGAGCGACAAACGACCCTTTATCGAAGAGGCAGAGCGGCTGAGGAAGCAGCACAAGAAGGACTACCCAGACTACAAATACCAGCCGCGGCGCCGCAAAAACGGAAAGCCCGGTTCCAGTTCAGGAAGTGAGGGCGACGGCCATTTGGAGGGTGAGGTCAGCCACAACCAGTCCCACTACAAACGTGTCCACCTGGAAGTGGTCCACGGTGGGGGAGCCGGGTCCCCTCTGGCAGATGAGCACCACCCTCATACTGCAGGTGGGCTGCAGGCTCCCTCACACACTGTTATTGTTTGCACCGTGTGCAGGGGCGGAGATGGGCTTTTTTTTTTTTTTGCAAAGGGTGGCACAGGTGTTTTTTTAAGGGGGCACATACAATTAAAGAAAACTACTC
>NW_013952498.1:1076116-1081624 GCF_001266775.1 Austrofundulus limnaeus | reverse complement strand
GCCGTATGCTAAACTAACTAGCAGACACTGTGCAGAAAATTGACATTCTGCTCTCTGATTGGCCCGGCTAAAAATCTGCCAGCGGAATCCTTCTCTATGGGCAAAGTCCCAGACGGAGCAGTGAAGGGAAACTAGAATTGAGCGGAACTCCGTAGGAAGGCAAGGGCCAGGCTAAGCCAAGAGCAATCCCCAGGACTATTTACTATAGTATAAAAAAAGAGAGAAAGAGACATTTTCCAGAACATTTTAAACATAAAGCTGAAAAATGGTTTGGCTGACAATAATCTTCAACAAATTCTGATTGCAAATTAAAACTCCAAAATGGCCACCTAAGCTAAAAAAAAATACTACTACTATGAATCAAATATTTTAGAAATACTAATCTGACAGTTAGTGGTTGTATATGAGAGTGATGACCAACACATTATGGATTCAAATGTAAAAAATCAAAAATGGCCACCAAAGCAAATTTGAATAGCTATTTTTAACCATACTGAGTTGAAATTTGGTGTGGTGGGAGCTGCGCTCAACAACATATACCTAATATACCTAATTTCCCTCTGGGATCAATAAAGTATTTTTGAATTTGAATTTGAATATAGTACAGTCAAATCCTAAAATTAAAATGATGGCCACATAGAAGTCGCCGTCAAAGTTTCTCAAGCAACTTTTCTAGTTTCTCCATGTCATTGTTATGTTTGGATTCTAGATGTTTTCCAATTTTCATTAATTGGTTCTGAAACCCATAATTATTATATTATTAATTCTGTAGTTTTTTTTTTGTTTTCTTCACACACTTCACACTGATAGGTTCCCTCAGGGGTTCTTAACCTTTTTAATCTTGGGGCCCAACTTGTTGAATATAAAGTGACCCAGTCAAACAACTTACTAATCAAAGTGATAATTAATCTAAATGTTGGTTTAATCTGTATTGTATTTGCATTATAATTAATGAGTAATACACTCATTTTTGTAGATACTTAGGATTGATAAAAACACAAAATGGTTATAACAGTAACTTCTGCTAGTGGCAGGCTATGGGTCTTTTTCTTACATGTTTTAAAAAGAAGTTGTTAAACATCTTAGTGGTGCACTATCATTACTAGTGTATTGCAATTCACTCAACTGAAAACCAACGACATCCTGTGGCCCTCACGGCCTTTATTTTGAGGCCCTGAAGGGAGCAATCATGGCCAATCGTGGGTCGTAGTACAAGGGTTAAGAATCTCTGCCTAACAGAGCTGCTTGACAGATATTTACTCCTTTTTTTTTACTTTAACTGCCCATCTTTGAAATGCCACTTGTTAATCATTTTGGGGCGGCATCTGTGGTGGCCAATCAAGTGCCAGGGGAGGCAATTGTCACCTAGAACCACCCCTCTGGCGCTGCCCCTGTATAGTTGGAGTTTGTGCAGGACAGAAAGGTAAATGTTTGGTATTGCATAGTTATAAGAGGTGTAACTACATTCTCATGTCTCTACAGGTCAGAGCCACAGTCCTCCCACGCCACCCACCACTCCTAAAACCGAGTCTCAGTCTGGGAAGTCAGGGGAAGGTAAGAGGGAGGGTGTTGGGAATGGGGCGCCCCGTGGAACACTGGGAGCAGAAGGAGGCTCAGGTGCTGCTGGATCTGGAAAACCTCATATTGACTTTGGTAACATGGACATCGGCGAGATGAGCCATGAGGTGATGGTCAACATGGAGCCTTTTGATGTCAACGAGTTTGACCAGTACCTCCCTGCGAATGGGCACCCAGGAGTCGGGCAGATAGGAGGGGCAGGAGGCGCTGCGACTGCCTCGCCGTATGCCTTTGGCATCTCGTCAGCTCTAGCGGCAGCCGGTGGACACTCAGCGGCCTGGCTCGCCAAGCAGCAGCAGCAGCCAAATCACGGTTCCCCCATGGGCTCAGACCCTTCCAAGGCGCAGATCAAGAGCGAGACCGGGGGTGCAGGGGGTCACTTTGCAGAAGCAGCCTCAGCGGGTACTCATGTCACCTACACCCCCCTCAGCTTGCCTCACTACAGCTCTGCCTTCCCCTCATTGGCCTCGAGGGCCCAGTTTGCAGAATACGCTGAGCACCACTCCTCAGGGTCGTACTACGGCCACTCAGGCCAGGCCTCGGGGTTGTATTCAGCCTTCTCTTACACGGGGCCCTCCCAGAGGCCCCTCTACACCGCCATCACTGACCCCAATGTGTCGCAGTCGCACAGTCCCACTCACTGGGAGCAGCCCGTCTACACCACTCTGTCGCGGCCATGACAGACACCGAGACTGGAGGGCACCGGTGCAGGTTCGGCCCCAGAGTCAGACCAGAGGAGGAGCTGCAGTCACGGCAGCGCTGTTGGAGGAAACTGCCACCAGGGTGGTTTGGTCTGGGGCGATTGGGCAGGCACCGGAGGCGTCAGCTGGGGAGACAGGAGGGGCACAACCTTCTTCTGAGCTCGCCCAGATTTGGAAATGCTGTCACGGCCCGAGGTTGAGCGTCGAGCGAGGCGCTTTATGGGCTGCTTGATTTATTGGTGATGCAAAGACGCAACCAACACCACAGCAACACAGCTTTCTGACACTAAACAACCGCCTTCAGGGCGGTGAGGGGGTCACGATCCCTGCAGTCTGAAGGCTTAAAAATCTTCCACAGGCCAACAGAGAGGTCAGCAGCAACACATTGAGATTTAAGCCACAAAACGCCAAACTATTAGCTGGCTTTAGTCAGAAATGACTTTATTAAACATATTTTGGGATTCCAATAAATCCTCACATCAGTGTTTAATCATGTCACAAATCGTTAAGCTGTGTTTAATTAAAATCTCTTTAAACAGACAAAAATCAGGTTTTACACAAAAACTACTTCTATGACTCAGTGGTACTGAGATAAGCCATGCAGTGTGCTTGAAGTTATAAATGTACTTACTGTAAATACTTATATATTATAAGATATTTGCAAAATAACCAAAATTCTGAGACCAAAACCTTTTATTTTWTTTTTTTCAGAAAAGAAACTGATTTTAAGAGATGTTTCTCCCAACGTGACACTTAGAACTACCTGATGTTTTGTAGCCAATTAGATCATTTAATGTCATTGTGACAAATTGATAATTTAANGGTGTCTTGTCTTTCCATGCCTTTTTACACCTCCCTTTCTTCATGTGTTCAATACTTTTTCCCTGTGCCATTCCACATTATTACAAATAACTTCATTTAGGAGCCTCTCTGCCCAGGAGCCCCTGGGCAGAGAGGGGCCCTCTGCTGGCCAGTCCTGATAAATCTGTGGTTTTTAGTTGCTTTGATGGTAAAACCCAGTCCTGTTCTGTCAGTGCAGCTCAGACAGGCTCACAGGAATTTGGACTTTACTGAACTCATGTTTTCAGCTCTCTAACATGTTTTACACAATCACATTTTTTAAATTTTTTATTTGTTTTTATTTTAAATTTTTATTTAATTAAAATTTTTTAAATTCTTTTATTACTCAAATAGGAAAACGTAATGAAACAGTTACATAATATGATCAGGAAATTTTCTTTTTTTTAGTTACTGGAATTAAATTCTGTTTTTTGTCATTATCTATAATGAAAGCTTTTACTGCTGTTTGCTTTTATTGCTTAAGTGTAACCCACAATGTCTCTAAAGAACAGTATTCAGTGTTAATATAAAAACACATTTAATTGTAAAATATTAAACTAATATGATGCCAAGATGAAGCTGCCACAGATGAAGCTTTTTAACACAAGCTGATATAATGTATAAAATGTGCCTTTTTCTCAATAACACTCACTAACAAATAATGCAAAGTCTTTATGTTTTTGTCTTTTGTTTAAGTAAGTTTGTTAATTAGTAACTTTTCTTCATTATTCTAAACGTAACTCTTCATTAGTTTATAAAATATATAACTGTTCATTTCCATTGGTTTGTGTACTGACATGAATTTGAATGGTATGTTTTACTTCTTAAAGTTTAAATTCTGTTCTATTTAAGCCTTTTCCTCCAGCAGAATATACAGCAGTTACATGAATATTATCAATATTTTTGTGTTTTACATTATTTTGCACGGTGGTCTCTCCTTGTTATGAGGAAATCCGTGACTCATTTTGCCTGTTTTAGTTTCATTGTCTAAACATGACAGAAGCAAAAAGCCTTAACATGTGATAATGACTGAGCTTGATCTTTTATTCATTAAATAAAGCTGTTTTTTCTGCTTTAATTCCACCTCTTCAGAAGTTCTGATTAACAGAAAAAGTGACATAAAATTTTTGCTATGGAGGAAAATAAGTAAATTTTAAAAAATAATAAAAAATACAAACACACACAAAAAAGCACCAATTCTCTGATTCATGTTCCAATATAATCTGCTTATCTGACTGAAGTTAATTTCTTCTAATCCAGTCTCCTATCCAAATTCATATTTCAGTTTTTATGTTCATACTTAGTATATGTGACTGAGTTATTTCTGTCTATGAGTTACTCCTAATTCTTCCTCTTTAATTGGCCATGTGATACTTTGAAGAGACAAAGAGGGCCATTGATGGGGACATCACGCAGGGAGAGGTGGGGAATGGGGGCAGTGTAGGMGCGTCACCCATGACTATTCTGCCTGCAGCTTCACTGGGACACAAAAACACCCTTAATCCCTGTGCATCAAAACCTCATGCTCATCCCATCCTATGAAATGAAGCAAATTTGCCTCTAAGCATTAAGCCAATTATTTATATAGAAACACATATGTTTTTATTAAAGACAGAATAACTCAAAGCTTGAAACTGAAAATCAACTCATTCAAACTGATCATMTAAAAAACTTTAAAAACTATAATAGAATGAACTGACAATAAAGATGGTCCTGTCCTTTTATTAGCATCACAGCTTGTTTTTAACCAATCTACCTATATTTAAAGAGTGTAGGTAGTCACATGGCTGTCAGCAATCAGTGTGTGTACCACAGTAAAYACTGACCACGGGAAGCTAACCACAGAGTTATCTTTCTTCCGTGATCATCGTGTTAAAAATAAAGGCTATAAGATCATCTGTGAGCAGCTTGATGCTCCTACAGCTGCAGATTATTCAGAAGCTTCAGGTCCACAGGATTGGAGACAACCTGGATGTGCCTATGAGAGGAAAATAATCACAAAAGAAAGAAAGGGATAATACAACCAAAGAGGTTAATGAAGGTATGTCAGTGTCACATCACGCCATCGATTAGTTTCAGTCAGAGGGGTTTTACTGAAAGATGACGGACAAAAATACAGCAGGTAAAATAAGTACTGAACACGTCACCATTTTTCTCAGTAAATATATTACTAGAGGTGCTAATGCCATGAAATTTTCACCAGATGTTGGTAACAAACCGAAGGGATCCATACATACAAAGAAATCAAACCATAAATGTCCAGAAATGAAGTTATTTGTAATAATGTGGAATGGCACAGGGAAAAAGTATTGAACAAGAAAGGGAGGTGTAAAAAGGCATGGAAAGACAAGACACCAGCTGGACTATCTCAGTAATTAGAAAGCAAGCC
>NW_013952498.1:1052664-1076071 GCF_001266775.1 Austrofundulus limnaeus | reverse complement strand
TATATATACATATCATAAAAAAGCTAAATTGGTACATCCCTAAATGCATTCTTGATAAGCTACAAAGTTTCTGTGAGGTGTTGTACAGATGAGATTAAACGGAAACGTTTTGGAGAATGGGTCCATCGGTTCTGTTCACAGGCCCAAAACCTCAGAGCATTTATTTTCCTGAAGGAACTCTGTTGATCTCACAAAATTTGATGTGAGCATGAGCATCACAAGCTGCACCCCGAGGCGCCATCTTCTCCCATCAAGACATTTGGATCAAAGCAAAAAGAACAACAACAACAACAAAAAAAACTGCTTAAAACATTAAAACAGCATGGTTCATTACGTCTGTACTCATGGAGTCTGCGGCAGCTTTCAGTAGCAATTCTAGGCCGTTTTAGGGGTGGTCAAGTATGGCAATCCAGAAGTGACACAAAACACCACCTTTATCACGTGTTTAGCTAATAAGACGACATGACAAATGCTGTTTTATTAGTCAGGATGCTGTTTTTTTAATGAAGTTTGAGCCGCCAGAACGCAGTTTTGAAATTGCCTTCTGACCGGCGTAAAAAACGACATTTTCTCTGGTCAGTGAAAGCTTCTTACAACAGTGTAAGGGATTCTGTTGCAATAAAAAAAAAAAACCAAAACACTGCTTATTTTGTTCCCACATTTAAAACGCTGTTTTAACAGCTTCTTTTAACAGTTGATTCAATTCAATTCAATTCAATTCAATTCAATTCAATTCAATTCAGTTTATTTATACAGCGCTAAGTCACAACATATGTTGTCTCAGGTCTGTGTGGCGCCTGTGTGACGTCACAGCACTAGCAGCAACATACAGCACATTTTGAACAAATAACAAAATTCAAAAGTAGTAGCCATAGTTAAACCCAAAGAGAGCAACACAAAGATGTTTTTAGACCAAATATTGTAGATTTAAACAATTTTAGACCAAAATGTTGAATTTTGGTCATCAAAAGAAAGGTATTACCCTTGGGGCACAGTTTAGACAGTTTATCTGAAAAAAAAAAGTTGATTTTGGGGGTAAGTTCCTCTTACACATTAAACACACAAAGCCACAATCAAGCTAACTTTTTCCCTAAAGGTTCTAACCCCCTTTCTCTCCAGAGCACATTTATCATTTTTCTGATTTCAGCCGTAGAGATGGTTTAGCTGCTTTAAATGTGTTTGTCTGAGAAAACAGGATGTGTCAGATGGATAATCTAAAAAACTCCTCAGAGCAGGATTAACCTGCTTTATAATTTAACACAGCTTCTGAACATTTAACAAACTAAACAAGTAAAATGTGTCAGGTTTCCCCACTTTCTAAAATCAAATTAAAAAGGACAAAAGACAAATCCCAGATTTAGTTTGGACATTTTTTTTACAAGACTTGGAAATTTCCAACTTGGTTTCACACTCATTTTGAAGATATTTAACACAAATATTCTCTAAAAAAAATCATCTGTAGGTTCCAGAGACAGTAATTAAAATGTAGTGTTGCTGTTCTGGTTTTATTATTTTAACAACTTAACTGTCCCACTGTCTTAGTGGGGTCATATGAACCTGACCGATGGTGGGCACAGTTCCCCTAAAGCACTAGGGGAACTAATTTCCTGATTAGTGCTTTAGTTTTTTTTTTAATGTATTAGTGGATTAGCACTTGCTAAATTTAGAAGCACTAACTGAGGTTCATAAATGTTACTGATCAACATTAATGTTAACAGCTGAGGGTGAAAGGCTGTCACATATTTTGTTCATATGTGTGTCACTTATCCACTAAGTAACAATATATTGACAACATATGAACTCAAATACAGCTGTGAAATGTCAATGATAAGTCTTTAGAGAGCAACATGACAATTTGTGACTCATGTTGTCTGTTGAAGAATGTTCATGGGTTGACTGGGTTATTTTAATGCTTTAGAATTAGCTTTTGCTAAAACTTTTAGTGCATTAGTGCTTTAGAATTAGGGAACATGAATACTTGACTTAGTGCCTTAGGGCTAGTGGAACTAATTTTTAGATTAGTGCTGCCCACCACTGGACCCCACTCATGTAGGGTGTGGTGGTGGGGTCCTCCTGACCCCCACCTGATTAGGTGGGGGTTGGGGTGGGGGCAAAGGGTGGGGGGTCGTTGGGTGGTGTTCATAGGTGGCCTGGCTCATTCCCCAAGAGGCATCTGTGACTTTTACTTGCTAGCTTTGTTAGCTCTGAGCAAAGAGAGCTGACCTGCACCATCAGAAGCTGAGAACTTGTTTTGATAAAATTGTACAAAACAGAACAGTGGATGGAGAGTTAGTCTGCAAACATTTAGTTAACTTCAGCAGATCTAAAGCTGTATTTTTAGATCTGTCGCAATGACTGGAAATATTCCTCAGGTTTAACTTCACACTTCACTCACTACAACTCTTAAGCAGCTTATTGTGTGATAGACACCAATAACAGCTTATAAAAAAGTTTATTAACAACAGCAAAATGTTTCATTTACACCAACAATCTTTTATGAAAAAAACAACAAACTCAAAAGTTACAACAGAATTATTTTTAAAAAGTGTTTGACTGGAGTTCCCTCTTACTCACAACGCAGCAGTTAAAACAATGAGAACAAATTACATCACCTTATACTTCAGAATGAGAAACTGCACTTTGGGAACTTTGTAAGTTTGAGAAACTCTAAAAGTCCAAATATCAGAGATAAATATTTGTCAGAGCAGACAGGATGGGAGGTTTAGTCGGTTATAATGAGCTCATCACAGCCCCAGTCCTCATAACTCCCATCAGGGAGGTACCTGCGAATGATGATGGGGATCTTTCTGCTCCTGTTGGAGACAACAAACAATAATGAGATGCAAAGCGACTGTACAGAGCCTTTCTAACCAACCAGAGGGCTAATTCACAAAACTAGGATAGGAGATTAAGCCRGGACTTTTCAGATATCCTGTCTGAATTACACCTCAATTCAGTTTCATAGAAGGAGTGGTGCATAAGTTACCATGACAATTTATTCTGTGTGGCTAGCCTGCTCCAGATCAGGCTAACAGCCAGGCTTGGTCAAGCCTGGTGTCTAATCTATTCAGTTAGTGGTCACACCCATCAGAAACCAATGTGTTTCTCAGTGGTTCTGTCTGTTTTGGACATTTTTTTAAAATCAGCCTGCAATAAAATACCACTGATTCATGACAGGTACTATTATTAACATTATGATGGTTATCATTATATATTTTATAATTCTCCATGTGGGCATTGTTACTGTTTGAATGTGTTTCTGAATACTGTTATTCTAAGTTTGACAGAAAGGCCTTTATAAACTATSACATGTTGGGGGGATTTGAGGAATGACTGATAAGAAACAAAGGTGTTGTCAGTGAAGTCAAACCATATATGTAGCTCCAAACATGTTTACAATGACGTGCCCATGTTTGAATGACTGTCGATGGTGAAGCACTTGTATTGAGAAGGGCTTTCAGACAGGAAAGAGTGTTTCAGGACAGGTCCGACCGTTGGCTTTTCCCTACAATTACCTTCATGAGAATTACTGTTTTTCTGATGATGGCATCCTCTACCTGTGCAGACTGCTGGGTCCTAAACGTCAGCATGGTACTGAGTGGTCCGTATCATACTTAGAAATGTGTGATTGCATATTCAGTAGTGGAATGATAGACCATGTATCAAGGGGGCAGTTTCTATGGGTGGGACACAGTCAGTGGCTGCCCCCACACAGCTCTTCCAAAACAGGCCTCCCTTTAAAATCAAGGGCTGGCTCGTCTGCTGGTGTGAATTATGGGGATGGTGAGCCACTCCCTGTGCCAACACGAGTCTTTTTTTAAATGGCTAAATAAATACATAAATACAGGGATTAAATATGTGAACAGCATCTTCTAAGTCATTAGTAAAAGTCATTAGTACACTGTAGTCAACATTTTTCCAGGTATTTACCAGTCTGCAGAAAGTTTGTACTGTAGAAATATTGATAAGATGTGAACAAAAAAGAGCAAATGACAGGTAAATCCTTGAATATGATAGGCTTTCTGTTCAGAGTGGTTTGTTAGAAAATGTTTATTTTAGGCATTCAGTAGATCCACTGTTGTTGCCATGCCCTCTGTCACTCTATAATAGCAGAAGTTTCCTTTCCTTTCTTTAATATGACACGCTTCATTTTCTCATGTAAGTTTCAGAACAGTTTCCATGAGGCCATAGTTTGACGCTCCAAAAAAACCTCCTCGGGACCACAGTGTTCAAGTTTTAACTTTGTAACTCAAAAACAAACAAACAAAAAAAATACAAAATATACATCTACAAAATCCAAACATAATTAAAAAAAAAAACTTCAAAAAAGATGAGAGAGAAACAGGTTAAAAACTGTCTGGCTCCATGCCTGTCCTCCCTCCTCATGAACTAACCCCCCACTGTTTCTAAGCTCAATAAATTCATAGACTGAAGTCATTCAAATATGCATGTAAATAACATGTCATCTTTTCAAATATCAATTTTAAAATTATTATTGAAAACACACAAATATTAACTTTTAGCTATATCAATATCAGTATTTATTTTTTACCCTTTTTAACTTTAATAAACAAACAATAGGGCATTTTAAGCTCCTACACCTCATAAAGCTCCATCAAAAGATGTTCATTTGATGTGAAGTATGGAGCACACAGTTCATTCATTGTAGACTCAGTGAATCTGTGATCGATCTCATGGCCTTCTGTGGACGAGCATTTACCTGGATTACTTACACCTGGCTTGGTATAGCTGCACCTCTTCAGCCTGGTTTGGTCTTTGTGAAACATATGAAGCCAGGATGAACTGATCAAGTTATGTCAAGACTTGATTTATCTCTTATCTTGGATTTCTCAATCCTGCTTTTGTGAAATAGCCCTCAGGCTACTCAGAGCATTTTACAACACAATCTGAGATGAAACCTCCAACTGTCACACTGGAGGATGCTGAACCACAGCTGGCCCAAAGCAAATGAAGACAAACAAGTATTGAAGGAATTAAATGTGTCTTACTTGAGTTCTTTCATAGCGATCTGCAGAGGGTCTGTTTCTCCCTCCAGTTCCACCATAACAGGAGCGCACATCCTGTTAGAAACAACAGTCACAATAAAATGAGCAGTCTGAATTCTTTAAGGAAACGAGCTGACATGAAACATTAAAGAGAATCCATAATGTCGAGATGTACTGCCAAGAAGCATTGTTACAAAGAAATAAACTACCAAACACACATTTTCTTACTTTTTGTGTAAAGTTTATATATTATTTCAACTGCACTAGAGGAATCATATTATTTGTAACTGCATTTAAATTTACTGTATGAAAAATATCAAACACCACAACTTGTTTCACTAAAAATAATGTGAGAAACATTTTTATGTAGTTTAGTAAACTGCATACAGTTAGGTCCATATCTACTTAGAAACAACATTTTCTGTACAATACCATAATTATATATATATAYACAAACTGAACCAAACTTTTCAGATGCAGTTGAAGTTCAGACTTTCAGCTTTAATTCAGTGGGTTTAACAAAATGATTGCATAAAAATGTGAGGAACTAAAGCATCTTTTAAATAATCCCTTCATTTCAGGGGTTCAAACATAATTGGATAAATTAAATAATTGTAAATAAAATGTTAATTTCTAGTACTTGGTTAAAAACCCTTTGTTGACAATGACTGCCTGAAGTCTTGAACTCATGGACATCACCAGGGCCCGTATTTATAAAACTTCTTAGAATTACTCTTAAGAATGCTGCTAAGAGTGGACTTAAGTGTAAAATAATTCTTAGTGATAAGCTGAGAGTAAAAGTCAGTTAACAAGCGTCGCAGTCTTACTTTAAGYGAAGTGTAGGAGTAATTCTTAAGTGTCAGTCTTAGAGCTGATTTGTGACACCTGGCTGTGCTGCAAAGCTGATCCTGGATATTGTAGTTAGAAAACCCCCCGACATGGACCAATCACTGCCTCGGATTTCATGTTCAAGAATATTGTCAGAGAAATGTCAAGATAAGACTGTGAAAATGCTAAGATAAGTTCACTTTCAACACAGTAATGTTGTCACTTTGTCTGTAAATTACATAAACTGTTCTCATTTGCATCATGAGGACAGATTTTTTTTTGATCAAAAACTCAGCAGCTTTGAAGTTTTTTGTCTCAGAGCCTGAGATAATGTTGAGCAGCTCCCTCCTCCTCTTCGTCACTGTCAGACAACACCAGCTTCACACACACATGCAMRCACACAACCCCGCTCCGTCAACAGCTTGGTCCAAGAGGAGTGTGCATCCATTTACACATTTACTGTGTTCTCCTCTGTCTTCAGTCCATCTCAGACCCCTAGTGGCAACTCTTAACCACTGAAGAGTCCTCTGGAGCAGTCTTAACTTTTCTTGAGAGTAAGAGTGATTCTTAGACTTAAGAATTTTAATAACTGGCACTTACATTTAAGTCTGTGAGTAGGAGCAAATCTAAGAAATTTTCAGCACTGAAGTCTAAAAATCCACTGTAAGAAGTTTTATAAATACGGGCCCAGATGACTTGGCCATTCAAGAATATTCCACTTCTTTGCTTCAATAAACTCCTGTGTTGCTTTGGCTTTATGTTTTAGATCATTGTATGACGAAATGCAGACCAATTAGTTTGGCTGCATTTGGCTGGATCTGAGCACACTGTCTGTCCCTGAATACCTCAGAATTCATCCAGCTGTTTCTGTCCTGTCACATCATCAATTAACACTAGTGACCCATGGTCAGGAAACTGTGCAGGCTTTTTTTAGATGCCTTTTTTTATTAGCCTTTTTATTCTTGAGGCTTATGACTAGCTTACAGAGTGCAGTGAACTATCTGTATTTACTTTCATGCAGTCTTCTCTTTATGGTAGATTTTGATACAACTACCTCCTGAGTGTTGTTCACTTGGTTGGCTGCTGTGAAGGGGTTTCTCTTAACTTTAACTTGAATATGTTTCAGTAAACAGGTAAAAAAAAACAACTTTGTGTCAGTGTACAAATAGATATGGACCTAACTTTATGTAGCTCAGATAAGAGTAAAATAATTGGGTCATTTTGTAACAGTATGGTTTCCTCACAACAATCACCACCTCTGTAGCATGTGTGTAAAAACACTCACGCTATCTGCAGGGCCCGGGTTCCCAGCACTCTGGCCCGCTCATATTTGGTCATGTACGGTGTGGTGATCCTCTTCTGGTTGGCCTGCTGGCCCTCACCTGCAGGCAGGATCTGCACATTCTCCTGATCCTCCTGTTCAGAACAGCAAAACATTCTACAATCTGAGCAACTTCCATAAAAAAAGCAATGGGCCGTTCACACAAACAGATTTGTTCAAGTTGTGCGTATGAGTGATTTAAGAGAACTTATGGCATTCACCAATTTTGTCGCATTGTAAGATTTTTTTTTTGATACAAACAAAATTTACATGTGGTCCAGACCTGTCGTATATTTTATGAGCAGTCAGTCTGCTGTTATCCAGACTGATTTTCTTCACAAATAACCTTATATATTTTTAGTTTGAAGATATTTTGAGTTGAAAATAAATCACACTCTATAATTATGTTGACAATAAGCTATATTCTGTTTGAACTGGAATTATAATTTTAAATGTAATAATGTAGACTAACGATATAAATTGGTTAACTTAAAGTAAATTGGATATTAATGCTGTTGTATAGCACTACAATATTAATATGAAGATCTCAAACTAAAAACCAACTTAAACTATACATTAACTGAAGTTAATTTGTCTCGGAATGATGTCAACAGGAAGTGAACATAATCAACAGCTTTATTCGGACATAGATTAGGGTTTTTTTGTCAAGTGTATTTTAAGGCCCACAAGCAGTATAATCTGATGGGCTCACTGCCAAAATTAGCCTTTTTTTATTCCAATAAAACTGCAAAAGATATTTATTTTTCAATCAGTTTGAAGAAAGTTTGTATTATTTGCTCAGTTGATTTTAGCAGCATCTTATAAAATGGGTTTTAATATAATATGGGAATTTTTTTCTGATATCAAAACATATTTACACAAAACCTGACTATCTTATTGTTTCACCTCGTTGCCCTTTAGCAGTTTTAGTCACTTTGTTGAGACTTTTGTGGGTCTAAACAGGAGCCCACTTCCGACATGAACCGATCTGTATCTTTAGTGTCCAACACGGMACAAATATGCTCACCAACGTGCATTTAAAACCATTAAGCTCTACAATTCATCAAAAATATTAGATTCATAAGAAATTAAGAAAATAAGAAATTCATAACAAATAAAAATGCATAACTATCTGAGATGGTAGGGGCTATATAAATTCAAGTCCATAACGCGTGTATGTTCTGAAAAGAACTTACATCTTCGACATTTTCCAGGTCGTCCAACCCTTCATCCTCCTCGACGTCATCAAAATCGCCATCATCAAAACTAAAATAGCAATAAAATGTTTTAAAGAGCAGGAACTGCTGTCTTTGCTTATGATTAGTTAGCCGTTAGCACACATGTCGGCTTTTTGTCAAGAMGAACATTAATACAAATGTATTTACTTACTTATCTTCGTTGTCCGACATGTTTTATTCTTAGRTTCGTAAAAAAAATCCTCTCAGTTCTTTTTAACTAGATGTTTTATTGAGTAATATGCAAACGTAACCCACACGGTGCGACAAACTTCCGGCTATTTGGTACGTCGGCAAATGTGTCTCTCGACGCTAAAGCAGCATCAACTTTCTGTTCCGCTTCATCTTCTGTCTTTTATTTGGCGGTTGGCAAACAACTTTTAGGTACATTACCACCATCTTCTGAATTGGAGCATGGATCTACACACACACACACACACACACACACACACACACACACACACACACACACACACACACACACATCATGGAGGTATATCTAACAGGGTTCTTATTCAAGTCTATGATATACGTAAATATTTTTTATATATAAACTACATTCTCTTTAAAATTCCTGTTCTTAAGAAATAAAACATTACCAAAAGCTAAATCTCCTGAAAGTCGGAGATCGAACCCAGGACCTTCTTGCTGCGAGATGTCGGTGCTAACCACTGAGCCATCGTGCTGCCATAAATGACAGTAGGAACGTAAACCGACCAGTAAACCAAGAGCTGAGCCAGAAGGCGTTGCTCCCGCTTCACCATGACTGACCGGTACAGCGCCCACATCACTGCAGACGCAGCACCAATCCGCCTGTCGATCTCCTGCTCCATTCTTCCCTCATTCGTGAACAACACCCCGAGATACTTAAACTCCTCCACTTGGGGAAGAACCTCCTCCCCGACCCGGAGAAGGCACTATACCATTTTCCRGCTCAAGACCATGGTCTCAGATTTGGAGGCACTGATCCTCATCCCAGCCGCTTCACACTCGGCTGCGAACCATTCCAGTGAGAGCTGGAGATCACGATCTGATGAAGCCAATAGGACCACATCATCCGCAAAAAGCAGAGATGTGATCTTAAGATCACCAAAACAGATCCCCTCAACACCTTGGCTGTGCCTAGAAATTCTGTCCATACAAGTTATGAACAGAATCAGTGACAAAGGGCAACCCTGGCGGAGTCCATCTCTCACCGGAAACGAGTCCGACACACTACTGGCAATGCAGACCAAGCTCTAGCACCATTCGTACAGGGACATAACAGCCCGTATCAATGGGCCTGGTACCCCATACTCCTGGAGTACCCCCCACAGGAGTCCCTGAGGGACATGGTCCAACACCTTCTCCAAGTCCACAAAACACATGTAGACTGGTTAGGCAAACTCCCATGTACCCTCCAGGACCCTGCTGAGGGTGTAGAGCTGGTCCGCTGTTCCACGACCAGGACGAAAACCACACTGCTCTTCCTGAATCTGAGATTCGACTATCCGACGGACCCTCCTCTCCAGGACTCCTGGATAGACCTTACCTGGGAGCCTCAGATGTGTGATCCCCCTATAGCTGGAACACACTCTGTGGTCCCCCTTTTTAAATTGGGGGACCACCACCCCGGTCTGCAAATCCAGGGGAAATGCCCCTGATGTCCATGCGATATTGTAGAGTCACGTCAACCAACGCAACCCTACAACATCCAGAGCCTTAAGGAACTCCGGGCAAATCTCAACCGCCTTACCACCGAGGAGCTTTTTAACCRCCTTAGTGACCTCGGCACCAGAGATTGGAGAATCCAACCCAGGGTCCCAAGGCTCTGCTTCCTCATGGGAAGACGTGTCGGTAGGATTGAGGAGGTCTTCGAAGTATTCCGCCCACCGACCCACAATGTCCTGAGTTGAGGTCAGCAGTGGTGAACCGCTTTCCCCTCCTGAGATGCGGGATGGTGGACCAGAATCGCCTCGAAGCCGTACAGAAGTCTTTTTCCATGGCCTCTCCGAACTCCTCCCACGCCCAAGTTTTTGCCTTAGCGACCACCCGAGCTGCAATCCACTTGGACTGCCAATACCTATCTGCTGCTTCCAGAGTCCCACAGGCCAAAAAAGACCTGATAGGACTCTTTCTTCAGCCTGACAGCATCACTCACTGAGGATGTCCACCAGCAGGTTCGAGGGTTACCGCCACAACAGGCACAGACAACCTTACGGCCACAGCTCARGTAAGACGCTTTGACAATGGAGGTACGGAGCATGATTTGTTGAATTTCAGCTGCCTGTTTCCTCAATATGCAACCTCCATACATTGTAGTATGGTTTCCCCCATGGTTACAACATTTAATGGGGTTATTCCCACATTCACCACCATTCACATRTGTTCGGCCCCACATCTACCACACCTCTGTTTTCCTTTACAGACATTAGAAGTATAATTTATAGCATCACAGAGGAGGTGGAACATAAACCCTTACATCATAACCTTATCAGGAAGTACTTCATCTCTGAATTCCAGTAGAATGGATGTATGATGCCTTCATTGTCATTGTATGGAGCACAATGAAATTACTGTCTACTTTTCCTCAATTTCTGAAAGCCTGCAGCCTTCTTACTCCTGAAATATATCTTCCTTTAATTACTTTCTTCAACTCATCAAGATTTTCTCATGTGAATTCCTGAAATCACTTCTTTTGCCCCCTTTTTCTCCCATAACCTTTCTTTCCATTACTTCTCTTTTGCATACCACAGCATTTTTACAAATAATGAGCAGACTCCCATCTCTCAAAACTTATAGCTCTACATCTCCTAATGCTTTTTTTTAATCCATTTGTTAGTATAATAGGACTTATTCCCACCATTTCTTGTCCTGCTTTAAAATTTTTGAAATAACCTGGAAAATCTTCCATCATAATCTTAATTTCAATTTTTTCTTCCTCCTCTTTAAGAGCTCGTTTCCCATTATACCCTTGTTTCTAAACTTCTTTCCCTCCTCCTCCTGTTTGATTTCTCACTATAGCCCCAGCTACATCCATATCTTCATCCTCTGAAAGCCCACTGCTATAACTAGCCATTCCGATCCATTCACAATTACGCCAAATCTGCCTTCAATAATAATAATAACTCTTTTATATTTCTTTTTACAATTTAGTTCATTAGGACTATTGTAACTTGCACACAGCATATCAGGTAATGACAAATATGTTTATATTAATTTTTTTCATCTAAAGACGATCATGTCAACATTTGATACAAACATTTCTTCAAGTTTACAGGGTCTGTCCCATGGTTCTCTTCCCAGTGGGTTGTGTTCAGAAATGTCTTCAGAGTTGAGCGTTCAGGAGGCAAAATGTCACAGATCTTGTTCTTTTGCTTATGATCTTTATCTGACCACAGATAAGGGTTGGAATGTAGACAGATCTCTAAATCTGAGTACTCATGATGACTTTTGGTTCAGCTCCTTTTTACAGCAAACCAACATCCTCAACCACCTCCTGCTCCGTCCTGTGATCACTCATAAACAAGACTCCTGAACTCCTCAGATTAAAGGCAGACACTCAGAAGGAGCTTTCTACTCTATTTGAAAGCGATGACCTCAGACTTTATGGAACTCTTATCTCAGCTCCATCACATTTGGCTGCAGACTACTCAGAAGATGCTGAAGGTCAAGGCCTGAAGAACCACATCATCTCCAAAAAGCAGAGATTCTGAGGTTCTCAAACCTGAGCCCTTCCTCCCCAAACTTTTTTTAAATCATGCAGCTTAGACAGAGACAACGTAAAGAAAAATACATTTATTCTCACAGGCGTGTGAAGAAATACAGATTGGCAAATATTAATGTATAATACTGGATGAGGAAATGTTCCAAAATCTGCCAACAAGCAGCACATGAACACGAGTAAAGAAATAAAACAATAAAAGAGTAAGGATCTGTTCCTTCCATTTTGGCATCAAAGGCATATTTACTAAAAACTGGATCAAACAAATTGTGCCAGGAGTTTTTTTAATATAAAAAAAATTTAAAAAAAAAAGGAAGAACATTTGGGCAAAAGTAGATTCAGGTAAATGAGTTTGTCTGCATATTTCACTATAAAACCTCTCTTGTATTTAAAAACATTAGGTATTATGACAGTTTTTCAGTCCTTGTTCTCCGGTTTTTAGTTMCGCTTTTTTAAAAATTTTGTTATCCCTTTTTGCTTCTTCGGCTCCTTGAGTCCTTCCTTCTGGAAATCTGAGCAGAGATGTTGAAATATAAACACCAGGACATATTTTGAAAAGTAACTTTGTCAAATAATACATGAATTCCTCACCTTTGTTACTCATCCAGTTTTTGCAGAACACGTCATCATTTTCTCTAATGAGAAAAAAAAAACATTACTTTGGAATCTGTTCAGATGAATTTAACCCTCAGTGGTACTGTGTTGTCTCCAGCCTATTTTAACATCTTAAAATAAAATGAAACACGTTTAATTAGTCAGAGCTAATACAGAGGAGGGGAACACAAATACTAACCAACAAAATGTGAAACAGCAGCCACAGGAGGCACAGGGCTTTAGTTGAAAGTCTCACACAGAAACCATTTCTTCTACAGAAATGTGCAGTTTTCACAATAACCCCCCCCAAAAAATCACATAAAAAAATATCAACCACCGTCAGTGGTTAGGAAATAAGTATTTTAAAGTATTTTTATGATATTTTGTCAAATATGTAAGTAAATAAATAAATAAGTTGTCCTGAGGCAACATTGTACCATAAAGGAAATATCATAAGGCGATTCAGATATACAAAGTTGGAACATAAATTGAGTAAAAATTAGTTCGTGGTTTACAATATTTTTCGATGTTATAATGTGGATAAAAGTAATGAATAATGTTCTACATTGGAATGACACTGGTAGTAATTTTTAATGGGCTATGATATGATACTTTGGTTTTATTTGTTTTATGATGATAGATTGTGACAGGAGAGCAACATTTAGATATAGAAATGTGCCTCTTTACTAAATCTGAAACATGTAATGCATGGAAAATGTATTAAATCAGTTTTTTTTAGTTTTTGGTTCAAGAAATTGATGTTTACATTAAATATATATTCTTGTTTTTGCATTACAATATCATTTGGTTTGTCCGTTATGGTGCAACGTTGTGTCGGGGCAACAAATTTTTATTTAATAAATAAAAATTGTTGATAATGTTATAGTGACTTATTTTAAGCAAGAAAAAGCTCACAAATGTTTTTTTTCCTATTTGATACCATAATGCGTAGCATAGAGGGTTTAATACATCTGTTACCTCCGCAAATCCTGATCCAAGCTGCTGATAATCTGGTTCCTCTGTTCAATGATGGTGACCAGTTCATCCATCAGCTGCTGCTCCTGATCCCGATCCTCTTGACTCCAGTCTTTCTCTGAGCCGGAGCAAAAATCAACAAAACTAATCAATCCTTAGTTGTGTTTTATTCCCCTAAGGCTTATATGCAAGAGCTAACAGATAAATCTCTGTGAAAGGTTTTCACACTCACAGACATAAATGTGAGATGAGATTTTTTTTGTAAACGGATGAAATCAATGAAGAAATAAAACAAAAAATAAAATCAACTATGAAGATTAACAGATGTGTAAAACCAGACCAGGTTTGTTGAGAAGACATCGGAGCTCGTACTCCACATCTGCCTGTCTGTCCTCCAGCTTCTGTTGTTTCATCCTGAGTGAAGGTGCAGCACACAAAAAGATTTTCCCAACAGAAGCAGCTTCTAAAATCGTCAGAACTAAATCTTTTGTCTCGTCTCCTCACAGGTAGACCAGTTCTTTGTCTTTGTGCAGCGTGACGTGTCGCTCATGGAAAAGCGAGATCCACTCCATTAGCTTTTGGTCTCCATCTTTACCTAAAATAAGAAACGTGGCAGACTGTCAGAACACAATACACAAGCAGGAATAAACCTGTGCAGGTCAAAGTGCTTTAATTAGAACTCATGAGTTGTTCTGACTGCTTTTACCRTCCCTGATGTTCTTTTCCAGTTCCACTCCTCGTTGTTCCAGTTCTGCTAAAAGCCCGTCCAGTTCCCTCCTCTGCTTCTGCAACTGGTCCAGGCAGACCGACTGTTCTGACTGCACCTGTAAGTAAGTAAAGTTTTATTTATATAGCGCCTTTCACAAAAATAAATTCAAAAGGTGCTGTACATTCAGGGAAGGGGGGAGGGGGCAGTTAAGAAACACTCATTCAAGAAGACATACAAGGCAAACATGGGGGAACAGGTGAAATAGGTCATGCAGCAAACACAGTTGTGCTACCTTTAACAACAGGAAAACTAAAAACCACACCAGCTGAGGAAAAAAAATCAACAAATGACTCAACTTCAAATCTGCAACATACATTTAGCTCTTTTGTTTTTGACTAATGGTGCGTTCACACCGAACGCGATTTCAGCGTCAAAATCGCAGCCAACGCTGAAGTTTGAAGCTTGTGCACTTTGAGGTCAGACGCAGGACACCTGCGCTGCATGGCGACAGTCTCCCCGCCCCTCCCTCCTCTGTGGGGCTGTTTAATGTCGGACGAGGAAGTGGCTTTGCTTTATTTACAGAGAGCCAGAGCGTGTCACGTTCATCAGATAATTAATTCATAATTAATTCACCAGATAATTCAGAGAAGAGGCTCACAGCTGCTTTCAGGACTATTTTTTTCAGTCTGATGAGCCGCTGCCACGCATTGCTGCGGATCAGGACACGACTGCAGGCACTGGATTTCAGCTAAAGAGCTCCTCTCCGTCTGTTTCAGGTTAGTGGACATCATTCAGTAAACTGTCCCGTCGGGAAATATGTCACTACGTCACACAGTGGAGTCTCTCTGATTGGTTGACGCTGCGCGTCGAGCTGCAAAAGTTCAGATTTTCTAACTTCAGCGATTTGCGCCTCAGCGCGTCGAACGCTCAGATCGTTCAAATCGTTCAAATCGCGCTGCTCTAATCGCGCTTGAGGCGCCGCAGAACTTCCCGACGTTGCTTGAAGCGCGTCCACCATAGACTTTGCATGTAAACCTGCTGCTCCTGATGCTGAAATCGCGTTCGGTGTGAACGCACCATAAGGCTGGCAAAGAAATGTTACATAGACCAAAGTTCAGATTGCAGGTTTCTGTGCTGCTTAAAAAGAAAAATCGATAAACATTTTTATTTAAAACATTTTTCCTGAATTTTTGAAATACCACAAAAGTCTTGAATTTACAAAAACAGCCAACAAATTTGCATAACTTATGTAAAATACATAAAATTTGTAAAAATACATTTTGAAACGTTCCATAATTTTGAATTTGTGCAACTATTTTCATGTAAAATTCAAAGGTTAGTTAAAATCAGTGACAAATTACATGTAAAAAGTGACTTCCTTTTTTATCAGATTAGTTTGTTTATAAATAGATCTCTGGCTTTATTTTAGACATTTTTTTACTACAATTAATTACTTCCTCAGTTTGAAAGTCACAAGTTCATCTTTGTGACCCTGATCAAAGCTGAATTTATGCATTTAAACCCACTTGCYAGTATTACATTGATATATTTTTATTTATTGATTTTGACACTTTTTAAGCAGTTGAACACTTTTTAAAATGAGCAACGTCTTGTTTTATTCCCATGAATATCAATTAAATACATAAATTATCTAACAGTTTATAGGAAAACAAACTTATTTCAATTTAACTAAACGTTTTGAAAAATGTTTTTACTGTTTTTATAGATAATTTTATTTTTTATTACTCATGAAAACCCTAATTTAAAAATCAATCATCAATGTAGAATTGAGGTTAAAAAACGTATTTTTACTCTGTTTTAACTTCACAGCACTTGCACAGCAGCTGCTGAAAAACCAGTTTTATTTTTTCAGTGTGTTCTAACCTGAGATCGTAAAMCAACACTTAACTAAAACCTTCTGAAGTTTGGTTTAAATGTATCCACTGTACCTTCCTCCTGATAAGGGGGAAACCATGACCTRGAGCCAGACCACGAGTGGATGAAAGGTTCTGTAAAGTCCGTCCTTTGGAGAGTCCAGGTTCTTGAGCAGCAGGACTGTCTTTACAGGCTGACTACACATGAAAAACAGATTAATCCTCTTATCAGAACAAACTGAGAATAAACTTCTATAAAATCTAACATGAAATCCAACATTTATTTCAGCGTTTCTCCTGAAGCAGCTGCTTCTACCTCTCTGTTAGTCTGCTGATGATCGGATGGGATTGCTGGCCCAGAAAGACTTCTGGGTAAAGGATGTTTCCGTGCTGATGTGGCATAAAGAGCTGTGGTTGTTTCCTTCACACCGATCTGAGCCGGTCCTCCCTCTCTGAGCCCATCTGATGTTCTTCCTCCATCCAGMTCAGAGCTGGTGATGGGATCTTCTGTCTCACTTGAACCAACCATATCTGTGACCCCGCTGTTCTCTGATTGGACAGCTATCTCTGAGAACTCTGGTTCAGGAACCTCCCCGTGACCCTCTTCGACTTCCTCCTCTTCAAAYGGATTGGGAGGAGCAGGAACTTTGGGTCTGTTTGGTGACCCCTGCGGGTTAGACGCTGATTTGGCTCTAGAGAGCGGTACTGGAGGTGGAGCCAGAGGGAGCTGTGTCCAGGGTCCAGGATGGACCAGGTTCATCCACGGGTGGTTGCTTTTCACTTTAGGGCTTGAGTTGTTATGAAARGTGCAATGAAGGGAAAAAGAAAAGAAGAAAGTAGAGGTTGGACTGCATTGACCATACGTAAAACCTGTTAGCATGACAAACAGGATAATAACAGATTTGTTAAATGATTGGTTTTATTGTAACAACTAAAAAAGCAGCTTGTTAAATATTAAATTTATGATTTCAGTTCTTGTTTTAATCTAACATGAAGTCAAYGTAATCTTTTCCAACTGACTCAACTTCATTCAACTTCCAAACTTCAGTGGTTTGGTTAAACTAAATTTTCACCAAGTTTTGCTAATTTTAGTCATGTTGATCTTGTTTACTCAGTTTGACAGTTTTTTTTACTTATTTAATCAGATTCAGACGAGTAACACAAGTAAAGTGTTTATTCTTTCAACGAAACCAAGGGGATATCAAACTTACATAACGTGAATTTGAACTGTTTTGAAAATACCTACGAAAAAGAAAACATTGACCAAGAAATGTAATTTGAGACACTCAAAATAGAAGAATCTGTCTCAACACAAATAGCTAGAATAATATACACTCACCGGCCACTTTATTAGGTACACCTGTCCAACTGCTCATTAACGCAAATGTGGAATCAGCCARTCACATGGCAGCAACTCAATGCATTTAGGCATGTAGACATGGCCAAGACGATCTGCTGCAGTTCAAACTGAGCATCAGTATGGGGAAGAAAGGTGYTKGAAGTGCCTTTGAACGTGGCATGGTTGTTGGTGCCAGACAGGCTGGTCTGAGTATTTCAGAAACTGCTGATCYACTGGGATTTCCACCCACAACCATATATAGAGTTTACAGAGAATAGTCAGAAAAAGAGAAAATATCCAGTGAGCAGCAGTTCTGTGGGCGSAAATGCCTTGTTGATGCCAGAGGTCAGAGGAGAATGGTCAGACTGGTTCGAGCTGATAGAAATGCAACAGTGACTCAAATAACCACTCGTTACAACCGAGGTCTACAGAAGAGCATCTCTGAACACACAACACGTCGAACCTTGAGGCRGATGGGCTACAGCATCAGAARACCACACCRGGTGYCACTCCTKTCAGCTAAGAACAGGAAAATGAGGCTACAGCTCACACAGGCTCACCAAAATTGGATAGAAGATTGGAAAAAATGTTGCCTGGTCTGATGAGTCTGGATTTCTACTGTGACATTCAGATGGTAGGGTCAGAATTTGGCGTCAACAACATGAAAGCATGGATCCATCCTGCCTTGTATCAATGGTTCAGGTTGGTGGTTGGGGTGCAATGGTGTGGGGGATATTTTTCTGGCACACTTTGGGCCCATTAGTACCAACTGAGCATTGCGTCAGCGCCACAGCCTACCTGGGTATTGTTGCTGACCATGTCCATTCCTTTATGACCAGAATGTACCATCTACTGGTGGCTACTTCCAGCAGGAAGCAGCTCCATGTCATAAAGCATGAATCATCTCGAACTGAAAAACCCAGTGAACATCATTTACCCAGCATGCCTTCTGTACTCGAATGGACTCCCCGGTCACCAGATCTCAATCCAACAGAGCATCTTTGGGATGTGGTGGAACGGGAGATTCACATCATGGATGTGCAGCCGACAAATCTGCAGCAACTGTGCAATCCTATCATGTCAATTTCTACTCACTACATTTTTWAAAAAGGTAAGAAGTAGAAAGTCGTTACTCTTATTTTATTCCAAGTTGTTATTACTTAAAAAAACTATTGTGATAAATTGTGTCTCCTGGATAGAGTGAATTTAACTGTGGTTGGATAAGAAGTATAAATATATACCATTCTGACACACTATTAGCTTGTACACAACCCATCACAGCTGCACGTCATTAGAAAAAATATTTTTCGGAGAAGTCACCTCCCAATAAATGTCATTTTGGAAAATCTAACTGCTCACTTTTACGCAGTACTTTTACTTTTAATACTTAAGTAGATTTTGAGTCAGAAATTTACTTTTGATACTTAAGTACAAAAAATATCAGATACTTTAAGATTTTTACTCAAGTAATATTTTTAGAGAAGACTTTAACTTTTACCAAAGTACTTTTATGATAAGATACTTGTACTTTTACTCAAGTATCACTTTGAGGTACTTTATACAACACTGAAAGTAGGTATGTATCTGGGTAGGTAGGTACAGTCATATGAAAAATTTTGGGCAGCCTTGTTAATTTTCCTGATTTACCTTTATAAATCATTGATTGTTTAGAGTAAAAATATAAATTAAATACATCATATAGGGGACAAACACAGTGATATTTGAGAAGTGAAATGAAGTTTATATGATTTACAGAAAGTGTGCAATAATTGTTTAAACAAAATTAGGCAGGTGCATAAATTTGAGCACCATAAAAAAAACCTTACCTCAATATTTAGTAGCTCCTCCTTTCAAAGGAATAACAGCCTCATAAAAAGCTTCACGTGACTCTGTGTTTCTCCTCTGTGACTCGGTCAGTCCTGAACACAATGCTGTAGCTTAGCATAACAAGATAACCCTAACCACTGAACTTCTGATAGTTTCATTCAAGTAATGAAGCATGATGAAGCTGTTTTACAGCTTTTTAAAAACACTTCTGCTCCTGCCTGAAGCTGCTGCTAGTGTCAGAGCAGGAGAGAAAAGAGAGGAGTGATGAACAAGGAAGAGATTTCTGACCACATGAGTTTCTAACTAAACAAAAAATCAACAATTTTTACAGTGCTCTGCTCTAGTTGCTGTGGTTGTTAATTCTGTTGTTTGGGAAATCTTTGATGTTTTTTTATATGACATTTTTTCTTTTTTTTTTAAAGGTTTGTTATTAGGTGAAAATCAGAGTTATACAGTATAAGAACTAGAATCCTGAGTAAGGGCTGACCATCTGAAAACTCTAATAAAATGTGTAGGCCTAATATAATAATATAATAKAATRTGTATAAGTTTTAGAATGTATAAAAATGTCTGGTAGCTGTGTGTTATGGATGTACCCACAGAAGAGAAAATGTCTCATTTCACAAATATACAGATTTGATCTTATTTACTTTGATGTGGATGTGATCTGACCAGAACTCAAGCTAATMATAACTGTTTAAAACTAAAATAAGATAATATGCAATCATTGTTATTATATTAGCTAGCATATATTAGCTTCTGTAACATACAGTCTATATTAAGAATTTTGTACAGACTAAAATTCTGAAATGTATTTTTTTAATCTCAGCTATAGTTGAGATTCTGATCACTGCAATTAGCTGCAACTAGAGCTTACATAAACAGTTTTACAAATTAACTAACTAGTTAAAGTTATATTTATTCAACTAGCTAAAAAGTCTTGAAATGATTGGAATCAAGTCATTATTGACAGACTTCAGGTCAAATTTAGATCATCATTAGTTGTAACCAATATATTTTCCTTATAAAACATATAGTTGTTTTACATTATTGTTGTATGAAATTAACATTAATTATGATTTATATTATTTATTGTAATAAAAATAATTCTGACAGATGGAGTTGGGCTTGCTGATAATCCAATAGTCTTGYCAGCTGTGACATACTGACCTTTTCAGGCACCATCTTAGCTTCTCCATGATGTCACAGACATAAACAGTGGGTGGGCAGGCAGAGCTCACTATAGTGTCTTATAGGCCTATAATCAGAATCAGTTTTATTGGCCAAGTATGTTGCTCTCTATGGTTCTAATTTATCTGAGATGCATAAATACCTGATGGTAATCCTATAAGGTAAATGCCTCAGTGACTCTACACCAGTTGGACAGATCTTAGGGAAGCTCAATCCATTTCTTGGAATTAGGACACAGCAGACAGTAAAAACCCAATCCTATGAAGAAAATACTAAACAACAACAACAACAACAACAACAACAACAACAACAACAACAACAAATGTAATGGAGCACAATGTGTACCCATGACGCCCCCTTAATATTTCTGTCTGCCCCCTCAAGTATGCATTCCTAAAACCGGCCCTGGGTGTCACTTAAAGAGAGCTGTCCATGCTCAGAAACCATCAAACCTGAATGAACTAGAGATGTTTTGTAAAGAAGAATGGTCTAAAATACCTTCAGCCACAATCCAGACTCTCATTAGAAGCTATAGGAAGCGTTTAGAGGCTGTTATTTCTGTGAAAGGAGGAGCTACTAAATATTGAGGTAAGGTTTTTTTTGGTGCCCAAATTTATGCACCTGCCTAATTTTGTTGAACCAATTATTGCACACTTTCTGTAAATCATTTAAACTTCGTTTCACTTCTCAAATATCCCTGTGTTTGTCCCATGTATGATTTATTTAACTGATATTTTTAATCCAAACAATCAATGATTTATAAAGGTAAATCAGGAAAATTAACAAGGCTGCCTAAACTTTTTCATATGACTGTATGTAGATTAAAACTGAACCTCCCAGACGAATATCTTCATCCAACCAAGATATTTTAAGTTACTACAACTTAATGGCTTTATTTTGAAAGAAAGACATATTGTGTATAAAGTTGAGCAACTTGATAAAGGTGGAAATTGTTTATCAGTTATTATGTGTACTTACATATGAGAACAACCAGGTGGAAATTTACTTTGATGTTCAGTAGTTTCTGCACAAAGAAAGGAAGAGGACTGAATTAGCCTTCACTAACTATATCATTAAAAAAGAAGAATAACAACTACAACAATGCTGTTTACCTGCAGCAGGGCAGCTGCTCGTGGTCTGAGCAGTTCTGATCCTGGAAGCAGGAACTGAGCCTGAAGACAAGCCCCGACTTTGTCTGGGTGCTGGAACAGGATGACTTCGTCTTTCTGTGTCCTCTTGTTCCTTCCTGTCTGTCTGCCTGTTTTCTTCATCAGCTTGTGGCGTTTTCCTCGCTGGTTTCTTTTGTAACACCATTGTCTGAGTGTAGCGAGGCACGCTGGTGATAGCCGATCCATCCAAAGAGTACAAACCTGAAAACCCTGACTGAACCCCACGTTTGGGTTGATCAGCAGCGGGAGACGTTTGAGCGTCTTTGACGTGGTCAGAACAGTCAACCAAATGACTAGAGTGGCAAATTTTACACCTGAACGACAAATAAAGTAAATAAAAACATACTTATTAATAGAAGGTCTAAAACTCCTTGACATGTTGCACGTGGCCAAGCAGAAGCAGTGAAAACCAGCTGCTCTAACCTGAAACAGCTGCGGTGATAAAGCTTCCCGCCACTCAGCCGTCTCTGGATGAGGTGGACGGGCTGAGAGCAGGAATCACACCTCGCCTGGGGGAAATGTTCTCTGCTGGTTTCCAGATCAATCGAGCTCTGAAAGGAGAAGAGAAACCAGCTGCTCAGACCAACGTCGCTCCGAGCTCTGAACGGTGAGAGAAAACAAGCTGCTACCTTAAAGCTCCTCAGACCATCAGAAGTTTCATTGCTCTTTAGGATGTGGGAGGATCTTTGTTTGGAGAGAAATGCTGCAAAGATGGAGAATAATCAAAAGTCATTTATAGCAGATTCACAGTATTTATGAGTAGTAAAGAGTTAAAAACAATGCATGTATCATCAGACTTTCACACGTCTCAATTAGAAACTTAAATAAAAACAATGTGACCACACTGCAGATGGTCAGAATAAAAAAAGAGGCATTTTTACTTGGATGAAAATGACAACATCGCAGCATGAGAGGCGTATCCCAGCAGTAAAGCACGGTGGTGCAGTGATCAACATTTGAGTCAAACCTTTAAATTCTTTCAAAATGTCAGTAATCTGTGCTTTAGAAGCCAGTCTGGTATCTCGTCTGTGACGGCACAAGTAAAGGACTGAGCAAAAGTTTTGAACCGTTAGTGGTGCTCAGAAATTTATCATTTAAATTTGTCCTGATTGATCGTTTTTTCAGAAGAGATGTTTTTTTTACATTTGACTGCATTTTCACTCAGTTTCAGTTCAGTACCTGGCTGTGGCAGCATGTTGTGCATAAACCAAAAAAAAGGAGAATTGGAGGACAGAAGAAGTTGTTTCACACCTAAAATTATCTCTAGAAAATTAGCAGCAAATAGCTTCAGAAAACAAGAATAAAACAGTCAGCCTGTATATCACTGGGCTACGACTGTAGCTGGAGACACAAAATTGTAAGAAAATACGAAACTGGAATCACTAAATTAGGACTTATAACATGTTTCAAGTAATAATACACAGTAAATACAAGTAAATTGCAATTTTCATGTGAATACAGGGCAATTTCTTAACTCAAAGAGTTTTAATTATGGCAATTGTCTTAAAATATTAAAATATATTAAATTTGTTTGGTCTCCAATAAAGGAAATTAGTTCATGTGTTCATGCAAGAAATTGTAAAGCATCTTTGGTGGTCTCAAAAAATGCTATAATAAGAATAATGAATTATTATTA
>NW_013952498.1:1050375-1052087 GCF_001266775.1 Austrofundulus limnaeus | reverse complement strand
AATAAATAGAACTCGACAATCTTTTTACAAAACTAACAAAAACTAACTGAAATTATAGATAGAATATCCTTCGTTTTAGTTTTGGTCAACTTTTTTTAAGCCGCGTGGACTTATTAAACAAATGTTTTTTTTCTTCAAATCGAGCAGTTTTACATTCAGCACCTCATGGTCTGTAAGGACACTTGTTTACATTCTGCTGCTGCTCAGCACTGCCTGCAAAATGATGACAGCAAATGTGGCAATTTGTTACAATTTGGGATTTCTTTGAATATGACTGCAAGAAAAATAAAAGCATGTGTTTTATAATGGAAACAGGTGATAAAATAGGTGGCATACTTCTCAGGGGAAAAACTGCATGAATCAAGCTCACACAAGAGGGCTAACTGTGAGTGTCTTGACAAGCTAGCTTCTCTCAGTAGCTCCCATGAAAAACAAACAGCCCTTCCTAAAACAATCGCCCAAGTCCTTTGTTGCCAAAATTGAGTTACGCTATTATCTGAAAGTGTCGCTATAATGGACTGCTTTCACTGGCGACCAAATAACTGCTGGTAAGTTAACTCCCAGGAACACCTCAAGCTGGAGGATACACTGGCAAATATGTTTATTCATACTATTAAAAACAAATACTACAACTAATGAAAACTAAAATAAAACTAAGCATTAAAGAAGCAATAATAACTAATAAAACTAGCAAATCAACTCTAAAAACTAATTAAAATTAACTGAGTTAAAAGAAAACAGTCACAGCAATAAAACCCAAAACTATTAGGTCCTTGTAGGGGTCTTAGAGAGTCAATCCAGTCTGATGATCTTCAATGCGGGGTGCACTACATCCGCTAATACCAGATTACAATTTGCATTTATTTTATAAACGTTTATCGCTCTTAACTTTCACTGGATTCTTTTTCCTCTCCAAATCCGCACATTTACCTGGCTGTTTGTGTTGTAAACTTTTGTTTCAATAAAGCTTTCAAAAAAAAAAAAAAGGGAATAAAAATGTATGTCCGGAAAATAAAGGGACACTATTGGCTCACTACTGTCTCATGACAAGATGTGACTGGTCAACAGAGCGGTGGGAAGATCAATGTGGCTTTACGTGTCTCTAAAGTTTTATGTTCTGTTTATTTATGAAGAGTTTAAGTTGTCGACATGGAGCTGAAAGCAGTGTTGTAGTTCAGCCTGCAGATGAACCGCATGTAGAGGCTGTAGGTGAGGCAGAGCTCGCTGAAGGTGGGAGCCAGGAGTCTCACCTGTGGCCCAGTCTGGAGAACTGTTTTGTTTTTGAGTCAGGGTAAGGCCAATGAAAACACCCTGCACTTTCAGTGCATTATGTGCCAGCCCAAGAAGACCACTATCAGAAGGGACAATTGAGGAGCACAATTTAAAAATTGCCATATCAAGAAGAAACACTGGCACAGGCCAGCCAGTTCAAGGAGAAGCTCAAAGCTGGCTCTTCATGTGGCAAACAGGAGTCAGTTACAGGAGTCCCCACATCTTTGTTGACCTGATCAAGACGCTGAACCCCAGCATCTAGTATGTCCCGCTGCAACCTAGGCAGAAGGATCTTAATTATGGGTTATACAAGTTTAGGAAAGTTTTTAGAATGGTTTACTTGATATTTTCATGATTGAATTCATTAGTTTTTGTATGTATGTATGTATGTATGTATGTATGTGTGTGTGTGTGTGTGTGTGTGTGTGTGTGTGTGTGTG
>NW_013952498.1:1036905-1049169 GCF_001266775.1 Austrofundulus limnaeus | reverse complement strand
TATCATAAGATCTTTTTCTTCTTCTGCTGCCTTTAATTTTATTTATTTGTATTGTTTTGTTGTATGTAATGTTTTGTTTTTAAAAATGAAATGAATAAATACTATAAACTAAAAAAACAGTCTGTGACAGGGTCACAGATCATTTTCTTGAAAAGGAACAGAGGGTAGAATTTATAACCCACACATTTTATGATGTAGGCCGAAATTAAGCTTCCTCTTCTTGAAAGACCAGCATCCGCCGCTGTTCTTCAGTCAGAGGAGTTTCAGGTGAACTCAGCCTTATAAGCACGTTTAACAATGACAATCAACACAGTTTGTTCACATACAAAAGTGGACCCTCAGCCTAGCAATAGCTGACTAAAACTTTTGCCCTTTTCTTCATACTCCGTGTTTATGATTAATAAGGCACCAACAACTCATACAGTAACTATTTGACAGAACATTCCTTCCAAACTTCCAATTCTTTTTTTCTTTTTTTTTGATTCTTGAATCTTTTTTAATCTAGTTATACTATTTGCCTAATTTGAGTACATAATGGTTTTTGATCATACAGCTTTAGTTATAGTCAATGTTAAAAGCATGTTATTTCTTCTAAAAGTTTCATCCATTTATCCCAAGAAATAAAGACGTTATGTCTATTTGTTGCAGAATCATCACAAGTTTTTATTGCCAAACAACAGGAAAATTGCAGTAACTTCCTTATCTCATCACGTCTAGACAACCTCTTCATTGTTTTAAGCTCTATCCATTGCAAAGAGAAAGAACTGCAAGCTGTTAGGCTGTTTGGGAACCCTGAGATCCATCAGACCTTCAGACTTTCCCTTCACACTGACCTGGTCTCTCTCCTTCTCCAGTTCCATGATTTGGTTGAAATAGGACATGCTCCTTTTCTGCTCCGTCTCCCAGTCCAGCTGCAGAGTCCTGACCTTCAGCTGCAGCTGCTCCCACTGCAACTCCAGCTGCAAACACAGGCAGCAACGTCACATCTTMACTTTATCATTTACCTCAGTCATAAAATAAATAAAGAATTATTTGAGCAAAATGTCTAACTCCACTAACTCAACCTTGTCTCTGTGCTCCTCTGCTCTCTGTAGCTCTCCCTGGAGTTTGGTGATGAAGTCACAGAGCTCCTGCCTCTGTTCTGCTGCCTCTCTGCGGTCCTGCTGCAGGATATCCATCAGAGCCTGAGACCAAACAAATAATGTTCTAAGAAATACAAAATAAATCATTTGATTTTGTTTAAAGATGGCTTTCAGTGATAAACACCAAAATAAGCTCTAACTTACACTCACTCCGGTGGAGGGATCCAAGGATTTTATTGGAGTTTTTTCTGTTTTCTGAACTTTGCTTTGCTGCAGCGGTTTCTCTGGTAAAGCAGGCAGAGATCTGCTCGTTCCATTTGTGTGCAAACTGGTGGTTCTGAAAATCTCAAGTGGGTCAGTTTGTTTATCCGCCTCTGTCAGCCTGGACTTCAGCTCTTCTACCTGTAGGAAGAAAAAAAACTAACAAATGTTTTGTTCCAGGCACAAAACTGAGAAGAACACCTGATCACTTAAGTGATAAATATTTTAGCCTGTGGAACGCCTTGCTTCATGCATCTGCAGTTTGGTCGTCACGCTGTGCCAATGTTAAGACAAAATCAATTTTAAAATCTGAAGCGGATAACATYGTGCCCACATCAGCTTTTTCTTGCAGCTGCCAAACAGAAAAGCACCCGGGGTGCTTTTATTTCCTGCCATTCAAAGCACTTTTTTAACTTGATCATTTAAAAGGGCGACATGTTGGTATTAAAATATGAAAGACGTCCAAACATGTTCAAGCCAAAACACAAAACAAAAGATAAACAATTTAACAAGCCTCCTTAAGGACTCGCCTGCCTCAGGAGTTCCTTCWCTCGGGTAGAGGCTTTGCTTTGTTCCTCCAAGGCCCTGGAGTACTTCACAGCCTGCTCCAGGTGTTGGTCCTTCATCTTCCCCAGCTCCCGGCTGGCCGACTCCCAGTCCTGACGCAGCCTTCAGACACAAATCATTCACYGTTTTTTACTGACTCATTATGAGCCTCCAATAACAGAAGCTGATAGGAATTAAAAGCCTGGCATTCCTTGAAGAAATGCCCTTTGTCATGCCACACTTTTAAATGATGATCATTTAAAAAAGAGAGGGGTCATAATTAAACCCATTTTGGTCAAACCTTTAAGAATCTCATGAGATCTCGTGTGAGTTGTTGGTGCTTAAAGTCCATGTTGAGGATGACTCTCAGCTACTAACGTGTCAACATTCAGCTTTATATCTGTAAAAGTTACAGCACTTTGTTGTGAAGGCTAAGGTAAAGTAGCTACGGCAGCCATCTTCAATTCGGGTGACTTATGAGTTCAATTAATTAATTGAATTAATTGAAGGTGCACCTRGACCAGTCCCRGACCAGTTCTTCTGTGTTTGTCTGTGTCTCTTTCMTGTCCCTCAACCAGCCGATCGAGGCAGATGTCCGCCTGTCCTGAGCCTGGTTCTGCTGGAGGTTTCTTCCTGATWAGCAGGGAGTTTTTCCTCTCCACCRTTTGCTCAGGATGGGAGACTGTGATGAAGWGATTCAACACAGCYTGCTGGTTTCTTCTTTAGATTATTCTTTTTATGTACAGTGCCTTGAGACAATGTATGTTGTGACTTGGAGCTATATAAATAAACTTGAACTTGAACTTAATTAGGAAACAAACTAATAACTCCTACTTTTCATATTTTAGATAACTAAATAAACAGTTCTCATTCAACTAAGATATATTGAAATTTAGTCAACCAAACCCAGACTGAAACTCCAAGACCCACTACCTGGTCAAAAAAAAACATCACTAATATTTTCTTGGACCACCTTTAGGTTTAATTACAGCGCACATTCATTGCGGCATCATTCCCACAACTTCATCRATTATTTTCTGTCCAGATTTTAATTTCTCTCCAAGATCTCATWTTGATGGTGGGAGATTGAGAYCACTGTGAAAAGTCTTCTCCAGATTCTCAATAGGGTTCAGGTCTGGACTCTGTGGTGACCATGTGTGAGAATTATGTCTCATGCTTCTTGAACCTCTCTTTCACAATCTGAACCTGAAGAATCCCAGTGATGTCGTCTCACAACACATCCGTGTCATCAGGGAAGAGAAAATCTATTGATGGAATCTAGACCAGACCGACTGACCCCTCAGACTTGTACCGCAGGCACAAGGRTGAATCACATCAGCTGCATCTCTTCTGACCCTGATGAGCCAATCACTCTGGAACAGGGCCAGTCTGGACTCATCAAACCTCATGACCTTCTTCTTTGTACAGTTCTCAACCCAGTTTTAGTAGTTTCAGTAGATGTTTTCTCTGCTTGATGCCAATAATTGGAGTTTTCTGAAACAGATTAACATCCACAGGATGCATCTTTCCACATGAAGCTCCTCACTGCATCCACTAGGGTTAAATAACTTGTCRGCTGAAACAATCACCCAACATGATCTAAGGTGAGGCTCTTWCTATTTGCTTAATTAAATCCATGTTGCAACCATTTGTGTATTTTTGTCAAAAGACCAGGATTAAAGCTAAATTCAAATTTGCTTTTTAAAAGACCACTGATAAGCTTCAGCAGACATCTTAAATTAGGTTGACTCTAAAAGTTAATGAGTTGTAGATGCAATGGTTACTTTTTGGGAGTTTCTTTAAAACGTGTTGTTTCATGAGATATTTTAACAATAAAAACCATGGAAAACACACATGATAAAAACCATGCAGTACATGAATACACTTGTGTTATCGTCTTCTWAAGCAGGCAATAATCACTAATCTGTGTGAGAAACATTTCTAGTCTGATTGCTCAACTACCTTTAATCCTCATCTATTTAAAGAACTTAGAGGAATACAACAAATCCATCCAGACAAAGCAAACCTTTCAAGCAGCAGTTTGTCATGACGTAACTCCTCGGCTTTCCGTTCGGCTCGGCTGCGTTCCTCCTCGGCCATCCGGCAGCGCTGAGACAGCCGGCGCTCACACAGCCGGCTGTTTCGGAGCTGCTCCCTCAGTTTACGCACCTCCAGTAACAGAAACTGGGTCAGACCCTCCGGACCCTCCTCGTCTGAGGAGAAAACACAAGTGAAGGTTGTTTATCTCTGTTAACAGTTATTGTTGAATAAGCTTTTCTTGAGCTTGAGGACAATTAGTAAATGCATATCCCTCCTCTAAACAATCTTTTTTTTTCATCCATGCATGTTTAAACAATCCTTTCTTTCTGTATGGACTTAAAGAAACTGTCGCTTGCCCAGGATGAGGGAGCATCTCTGCGTTGGCTGTTTCCCAGTTAGCTGGATGTACTGGTCTGGATGGTAAAACTCCAGAGACTCTATGAAGGCCTGATAACCCCGCTGGCCCTGAGCTCGGAGAATGTCCAGCAGACGACCTGTGAGATTGAAAAAAAGGGGTCATAAATGAAAACTTTTCAAAGTCATCAAAAAAAAGACATTTTCCTGTCATCCTTTAAAACATCACAGCTGAAACCCACTAACCACAGGAATGCTGCTTCTTTGATCTGAGTATGACCTCCTCTCTAATTACACAGCTAACATGACCATGATGAACGACTGACGAGAACTAACTCTCACAAAAAAATAAAACATTAACTCTCCTTCAGACCAGGTGTTTATCTTCATCTCCTGCTGGTTCATGTGCAGTGCTCCCTTTTGCAGATATCCTCTGTGGTTTTTAAGGAGTTTTACATAAAAAAGTGCAGATTTATTTTTTGTCTTATTAACAGTCTTATCAGATCTTTTACAACATTTAATAGAGACCACATGGACTCACTGTCTTATTGCTTGCTGGTGAAAAATGAAAGAAAGGCAGGAAGTAATATTTTTGACTGCGACTCAGTGTGTGTGTGTGTGTGTGTGTGTGTGTGCGCGCGCATGGATTCGCTCTTAGAAAGTAATAACTGTATGTACATCTACAAGAAACAGAAGTTGTGAGTCTGCAAAGATTCCACCTTATCATCCAGCTAGGGGTCGGGGGTGTGGTGGGGGACCGTCAGTTGAATAGCATGATTTAAACACTTCATCATGGTTAGATTTCTGTGTAGAGTTGCCTATAAATATTACTTTTCATTGGTTAACTTCTGCCTTCTTTAATCATCATCGCAGACGTACAGTRTGTACCTTGGTTACCACTTCACCAGCTTGTCCGGAACAATATGGCCGATCTCTCTGATCATGAAAAGTCACGTGATATCGCCTCTAGTCAACACACCTCATYAATGAAGACAGATACTGTATGTTTCAAAAGCCACTTGCAAACATTTTATTTGTGTGCCCATAGAAAGGATTTGTATTTTCATTTAAAAATCTACCTTCATATATAATATACTTTACAGTGTTCTCAAATTTTGATCTGAGCTTAGAGTGAAATTTCGAGTATTATCACCATTTTGAATGACGAATAAACAAATTTTATAAATTTCCTTATTTATTTCGGAAATCAATTTTATTAAGAAAGGAAGAACAGATTCTCAAATTTGACACCCATCCCTCAGAAGTTAGAGTTTGTGTGTATTTTCTACCAGTTGTTAGTGCTTGGGAAGTGGGAGAGGCTTACAGCAGCACTTAACTACAGAACRATTGGTGCTTTCAAATGTAGTCGCCAAAATCTGATTAACTACAGGAAGCTAAACTGAAACAGACTGAAGCAAAAATACAAACTGTGACTTGAGAGCAAAACCACCAACAGAGACAAAAAAGCAACAAGAATCTGAGCAAGAACTATATTCTGCAGGAGCTAATGACCACTCGTGTTTTGAATGAAACTGAATCCTGAAGTGACAGACAATAAATGYGGATGTGAACTCAATCAAAAGCCCAAGTGAAACTGGATGCTGCAGTGGCAATATAAACTAGATGACCAGAGAGAAAAAACAACAACAAAAACCTATGGTTATGTCTCACTGGGTTGGGACTGTTGACCAGCTGACAAATTAAATTTTGAGAAAATAAGCAACTTTATTGCTGCAGTCTCACTGAATATTAAATATTTGAGTATGTGAGCCGTGTAGCTGTGATTTGAGGGGCAAGTTTTGGAAAATGACAGCTTATTGTTGAGCATTCAGCTTGCAAAACTGCTGTGCACATTTTTTTTAATTACTTTATTTAACCAGGTAAAACCCATTGAGATCCAGATCTCATTTTCAAGGGGGACCTGGGCAGAATTACTTACTTACTATTACATTACTTTGTTGCTCATTGCCACCCACATCGTACCCACCTTTGACTGCTTTGTACCCACCTTACTTAGCATGTTTCTGAATTAATCCACGTGGGTGCACATTTGAAATGAAGATGAACAGATTTGAATGGTTTGTGGACTTGGGTATTTGTGGCTCTGTGATCAGAGAGCTCCTATGAACGCATCAAAAATACATCTCTAGTGTTCTTGAGATAGACTGGAAATGCTTGGGGTAAAACTGAGATGGGTTTAAGACACCTGCAAACATCTTAGTGACTATTTTAAATTAAAATTTGTTGCACATTTTTTTAAAACATGTTCAAAACACAGACAAAAAGACTGTGAGCCTGCAACTCACACAAGGGAATTGAAAACCTYCACAAATGTTTTGAGGCATTTTGGAGACTTGTTTGGAAATGCTGTTCATCAACTAATCACCAGAAGCCGCTGCCCGCTGAGATACAACCAGAAACCAACAATGATCCAACAAAGAACTGAGCTGAATACAAGCTGAATGAAACTAACAGTGACCAAGAACTTAGCGGCAGTTTGTAAATGGAAACCAGGTGTGAACGAGAAAGGGAAAAAAAAATATATAAAAAAGCAAAATACATACGGTTGCTGACTGTGCACATATGACAAGTCGACATACAAAATACAGACACTTCTCTGTAGTTAAACAAACTTTGCTTAAAACTGGGCTCTACTTAAAGCTCCTGCTCACCGGCCTTGCTGATGCGCATGGGGTACTGCGACGAGTTGAGCACTTCGTCCTCATCCTGCTCGTCGATGACCTTGCACTGTCGCAGGTAGGGCGTGAATTTGGCCGGGTTGAGGATGCGGGTGAGCTTGTGCCGTACGCCCTCGATGCGATCCCACAGCTCCTCGCACTGCTCCTCCGACCAGGCGGGGGAGGACCGCGCCTCCTCCTCCTCCTCCTGAGCTTCGTCTTCCTCCACCCAATCTGTGACACCTGGATGGAACCCAAAGGATGCAAGCATTTCAGGAATATTTGAGGATGACTTGGAAAACCTTTCCACATACGTGTCAAATGAGAAATTATAGTATTTTACACATCAGGAGATAATAAAACGGTTCTAAAATTACTTAAATGCAACTTCAAGAGTGCAAAACACCACAACAGATCCCACCAGTTCAGTGTTTATTATGTAGAATCACCACAATGTATGAACCACAAGACTAGAGATGTTTACCCATAATGCATGGCAGCATGTTTGTTCAAATGTATCAGCACAAACCCCTCGCAACAAACTGCTGAACTCAGAGGTGGGCTGCAGCACCTGCAACTTTAAGTTCCAACTTGACTGAAACCTTAAGGTGGGAACTGGGGAAAGCTGTGCAGAAACAAATRTCTTCAAACCTCAATCAGAAAAATCAATGCTCAAAAACATGTGTCAAACTTAAGGCCCACGGGCCAAATCTGGTCCTAATCAACATTTTATTTGGCTTCAAAAATTATATTTTACTGTCACAGTCTGTGTATCTGTTATGTGCGTGTTTTTGTTTTTGATTACTGTTCTGTGTCTTTTTTCTGTTTACCTCYTCCTGCTGSTCTCKGCTCCAGCCCCGCCCACTCTCACCTGCTCCTCRTGTTTCTCTCCCAGTTTTTTCAATAAATGACAGATTTTCCATTGACTTGGACCAAGTTTTAAATGTGACTGACTCCTCGGCTCTAAAACAAAGCATGGGCCAAGATTTCTCCACAAAAATTAAAAGACTGATAGTGATCCAGAAAATCACTACTGCTGCTAAAGTTGCTTAGCTGTTGAATCACTGAATAAAGTTTTCMATTTTGGCTTCATTTCTGTTTTTTAAATAATGACACAATAGGATCTGTTGTGTTTTTGTACACTTGATGTTAAATTTGAACACTTTCAGAAAGACCARGTTATTATTATTACATCTGGATATTTTTTTGTCATGACTGTAATTTTACAATCAATTAAAACCAGTTTACTGAAGATATGTTTGCTACTTTCAGACATAATGTGCCATCTCCAACTCAGACAAATCAAATAACCATTTTTAGACAAAGCACATTTCCCAGGAAGAGGCCCACAGTTTATTTTTGTCTGTATCTCACAAGTGGATCTCTGCCACAACTTAATCTGCGCCATTCTTAACCAAATAAATCTTCATAAACCAGTCTGTWACTCCAGAGACACATGTCAAATACTGATTTTCTTTGTCCAACTCTGAGTGGGTAAAGAGAAATATAGAACAGATTTGCTCCACTGTGGTCTAATGTTTGAGCTTCTTCCTGGAAATCTTCCAGGGAAACGGTCAAGGAGGCTTTTATTTCCCACAGGACATCCCTCTGACATTTAGGCCGTTAGCTTCATGCAGTTTCCTGCAGCTAAAACCGTTTTCAACAAGACRTTTGTCAGGGGGATCACGTTATCTTGATATGACCTAATGTGATGAAGATTATTGCCAACAACAAACAGAGCAGTGTTGGATTCAATCGTATGAGGCGTCTGCTGCTGGGGGTGGGAGGCCCCTGTGTGGGTCATTGTCTAAGAGCGCAGGAATGAAAACACTGACTCACATCACAGCACCTAAACACAAAGCAGAGGGCCGCAGAGAAAAGCTTCCTCAGCTCCACTCATTTCAGGATACAAGAGAATGAGACCACAACCTGGAGAGCTTCACAGATCATTAAAGTTGTTTTAAGGATGTTTGTTTGATTCAGGACGTGGTCATTCTCTAACGAAATGCCTTAAAAATCAGAAAGTAACGTCTAAAACAGTAAAATAAACACTGAAACCCAATAAACATTTGCGTTTGAACTAAAGGCAGGCGAGGCACTGCTCGCAAAAAAAGATGACATTTGCCTCAAAAAAGTAGCTCCTGTTAATAGATAATAATTACTTCTTTAWTAGAATTGCTGGCTGTTGTTTGGTTCTGTGTTTTTCATCTCTTTGGATCATTTTAAATAGAATTTTAATGTGTTTTGTTGATTCATACTCAGTTTTTGACTTGTTTACAGTCATGGAAGCAGGACTGTGGATTCATCAGTGGATTTATCAAAACATCCTGTTGGTAGTGAGCCATACTGCAGAGTGCTCCAGTAAAGCCTCTTTGGGACACATTCTGCTGGTGTTTGGATTATATTTTTCAGCCTGTTCAGTTTTCTTTACTTCCCATTGTGTTTTCTGAACATTACAGTATTTGCAATAGAACTGCCAAAGAAGGTCTGAACTATTACCAACTGTTTGTCTTCGTTCTCCTCTGCTTCTGGGTCCGACTCTGGCTCCAGCATGTACTGMYGGATGGACAAATCTTCTGTTGTTGACATCTTTTAATTAATTTGTAACTAAAAAGTTTCAGCATTGCAGTTCCATTTTATATTGAGCCCAAGTGAAGGATTTGAATGTGAAAAAGAAGGATTTAAAAGCACGACATGTATCCTTTAAATAAGATACACATGTGGGTTAGCTAACAAATTATGGGGCTTCTGATTGTAATAGTTGGGACTGATTATCACTTATAGTCAAATTAGAAATCTAATTCAGACACCTGTGTGCCTGGTTGTCTGTTTTATTTTACACAATTAATCTTAATTTTGTAAAATAAATCAGACAAGCTTCAATATTTCCATTTTAGGTACAGGTGTGTGTGTGTGTGTGTGTGTGTGTGTGTGTGTGTGTGTGTGTTTGTTTTCTGATTTAATTATGAGACCAGACTGTTTTCAGGAGACACACAACCTTAACCTGTAAGTGAAAATGTAACTGTTGTATTTGTGTGGTTAGCAAATCAGGAAACAAAAGTCTGTCCCGCCGATGTTTCTGCTCAGGAGCTGCTACTGGTGAAGAGATCATTTATTTTGTAGTGATGAAGATCTGTTTACCTGAGTGTGTGCAGCTCAACAGGCAGGTCGAAGCATGTTGGATGCTTTGGAATCTGTGTCATTTCCCTTGAACAGTCTGTAAAGACTTTGTTCTCCTGCGGTTACTACAACTTTATACTTYGCCATAGAAAGCAGCGTGCAAAGTGTCTGTTTTATAACGGTTATAAAAACMTTTTCCATGCGTTTACTGATTGCTGCTGAAAGGTGAACACAGACTATAGCTTTGTTTGTCCCTTTTCACAGAAAACCTTAAGAACACCTGGATAACTGTTAAAAATAAATAAATAATRCACATTTACAACAATAACTTCAGGACTCAACCTGATTCAGAATGGCTGTCAAAAAATAAATAAATAAAAATACATACATACCCAAGTTAGTTTACAGATTTGGTGTGATAACTGCTCAAAATTGTTGGAATTATTTCCATTACCTATTTGCAGTCAACCCTGTTAGCGAAATATCCCATGAACCACTACATGGAATTTAATTAAACGTTCAGGAAATAATCATTGGATGCACCTTTACAACTGGTTTGCTGTAGAAACCAAACTAATTTAAAATGACCAACATAAACAAATGRMTTTAGAAAACACAAAAATTGCTGTAATTAAGTAAGTGTTACAGACATGATGCAAATATTATGGAGCATTTATAGCTCAACAACATTCYCAACACATACTTCAAGTGTTAATACACAAAACGTTTGCTTAACCCTTAGGGTTGACTTCAACCAGTCAATGCTGATCGTCTGTTAGCAAAATTTCTCCTGAAAAACTGAATGAATTTTAATGAAACACACAGAAAGTAATCATTAGACATAGACGTACAGCTGATTAACTTTTGGAGGCAATCTACAWTAAGATTGCCACTAAAGCTAAACAAGATTTGTCAACACAAAAGTGGTTGAAACTCAGTCTTTATAGGTGTTGAGCTAAAATTTGTTGTGGCAGTAGCTGTGGGTCATTCTCAGCACATACTCTGAGCTGGACATCTTAAGGCATGACCTCAGGTTACATTAAGGTTTGACCAAATCAGCTACAGTTGTCATTTCTCAACATGCACTCAAACACACCGAGATATTTTTTAAACAAATCSAAGAATCTTGATTAATTGATACTTAACGTCAACCCTGGAAAAAAAACCTACAATACGTGTTTAATTTGCACTACAGATTGAGGTCACTGGTCTTTATTTTATTCCCAGATTATAATTTCAATCTGCCTAATCAGATCACACAGGAACCAGTTTAAAGTACACGCCTTGCGCTGCGCAGCTCTGTGGTCACTCATTTACCGGAAACATAGATTTTTCCATAAGATTTTGTCAACAAACAGTCTGAACTAAAGCCMTAAAGCAGGCTTTAAAATGTCCACTCACCGCTCATGTCTTGTCCTTATGATGAGACTGAGGAGGTTTAACCCCTCTCCTTTCAGGTCCAAACACGACTCACGAGTGAAAATGAAGGCGTGATTTCAGCGTGAAGACTGCCGGAGCTGCACCTGCGCGCACAGTTTTACGCACAGTTTTGCGCACACTGAGCCGCAGCTCTGGTCAAACKGCCTGCAGTCAAAAGGCGGGGGAAAATTTACCCATATTTCTCCTCCGTTTTTCAGCACTTAACTTTATTTACACCGACTGGTTCAGAAACACAAAACTCTCAGTTCAGAATCCTCAAACACCAGATGGCGCTTTAGACTAAAGCTTATCCGCTCAGAAAGTTAAACCAGCTCCGTCTTATATAACCTTAAACAAATGATTACAGACAGAGTATCTACACTCTGCTCCTTAGGAGTAAAACTTCAGCTCGGTAATGAACCAGGTTCTTTCAGAAATTTCCTGATGATTAGATGACTCACAGTCTGACTCACCCTCCAGGAGGTTCTCTCAAAGAAAAAAAAAGCAGGTTTCTCTACATGATCTGCCAAATAAAGTTTGATTTGTCATATTACAACACACATTACACAACCACTCAGTTTCACTCTACAGACTTAAAAACCTGCTGACCTCTGAATTTGTCTGTAGGGGGATTAAACCCATGTTTTATAATTATGGAATATAGCAAACATGTTTGGACAGGGGCAACATACATACATACATACATACATACATACATACATACATACATACATACATACATACATACATACATACATACATAC
>NW_013952498.1:1030376-1036760 GCF_001266775.1 Austrofundulus limnaeus | reverse complement strand
GAGCAGCTGAGCTGTGACACACTGGGGAACACTGAAAAACACTAGAAAACTAAGAAAATAAACACAGATCGTGACAATTATGGAGTGTGATTTATTTTCAACTCAAATTATCTTCAAACTAACGAAATATAAAGTTGTTAGGGAGGAAAATCTGACTGCTCGTAAAATATACGACAGGTCTGGACCACTCGTGAATTTTGTTCGTATCTGAAAAAAAATCTTAGAATACGAAAACATTGGTGAATGCCACAAATTCTTCTAAATCACTCCTACACACAACTTAAGAAAACATCTGTGCGTACGAAAGGCTCTTGCATGAGGCCCATTGTTTGTAAATACAATCCATCATCCATTATCTATAAACACTTCTTCCTTTCAGGGTCACTGGTGCCCATATCCAGCAGTCACAGTGCGAGGGGCGGGGTACACCCTGGATAGGTCGCAAGTCCATCACATTAAAGCTCTATCATGCAAGGAAAATGCCACACGTGAACACCATCCAGAGATGCTGCTGTCTTCTCTAAGCCGAAGGTCATTTAAAAATGACAGAGGCCCTCTTGGCGTGGTTAAGGTTTGGACCCAGAAGCAGGCAAGGAACTCAAACCAAAAAGCGGACATGCAAACTTACTTTACAGGAGCAGAACATGAAGAGAAACCAACACAACGCAGAACTGATTCTCTAACACAAAGACATGCAATATAAAGGGGACACTAACGAGCAGAAATTACAAACACCTGACAGGGAGACAAACAGGAACACGAGTGGGAGGAGCTGGGGAGGAACATGGAGGAGCAGGAGAACACAGAATGAAAATAACTGAGACAAACCACAGATCCTCACAGAGAGGCAAAGAAAACTGTTCTGTGATCAGATGAATCAAAAACCATGAACTCCACATCCTCTGGATGAAGGAGAAGGACCATCCCACCTGTTATCAGCAAACAGTTCAAAAGCCTGCCTCTCTGATGGTATAGGGGTACATTAGTGCACCCCACACCCTTAAAGTGTTTTTAAGAGTATAATTTAATTACTTAACCTAATAACTTCAGCATTTGATGTGTTATGAAACAAAAAATATAGCTAAGATTTAGGACTGCAGAACATCATTTTTCATCAATCAAATTTGTTTGTTAAAAAAAGTTAAATTTCTTAATCCTTCTAAACCTTTGATATGTTTATTCTGTTATGAATAAAACAAGAGATTTGCCAATCTTTGCGTTATTTTTTTATTGACATTCACACAACATCCCAAAATTGTCCAAACTGGGCAGAGGGGGCACGCTTTTTTTTTTTTAAATTTTTTATTATTGTTGCAGTTCTAACGCAGACAGGAAATAGTGCTGGCAGAAGAATGTGCACTTGTTTTTGGAATGTGGACAGGAAACATCAGGCCGTCCTTCGTCTCAGGACCTCTCCAGAATAAACAGGCCTTTATATTTGGGAGGCCTATTTTAAAATGACAATAAATGCTTATGTGATGCTTTTTGCTCATTGAGACACGACTTTAAATCTGCAGCACGAACTTGTTTAAATGAACGAGTTTATACGATACAAACAGCATTGTGTAAGAGTTAAAGGAAGAGTTTGGTGGGAATTCTGTATAAGGATTTAATGGAATTAAATAATTCTTAAAGTCAATGGCACTGGCTGATCATTGACTAATTGCACCTGATGAGAATTCTACAAAACGTTTCACTTGGTGGAAGTATACACTTAAAGAACTGATGCTGTTTTTAGGCCAAATGATGCCCAGACTACCTGTCGATATATTTTTTCTGCTCACTCACTSTGGTTAGTGCTCAGAATCACAACATGTATCTGTACTTTCTTATTGCTTTCTGTTGTCTGCTCTTTTTTCCCCTTTTAGTTTGTCTCCACTCTCTGCTTGGCAGACTGCTCCATCCTCCAGTGGTCTGTAAATGTGGGGGGAGTCAGTGTACCAGCATTCCTCTTTCTGTCTCTGAGGTGACGACGACACAGAGAAACTATTGATAACCACATTAAACCCCAGAGCTTGCTTGTGCTGAAATGCGTGACACTGTAACAGCAATTTAGTTTTAGGCTTTTTTTCCACACTTAAGAGTTTTAGCTTTTATTCCCTCTGCTTTAACTATTTATAATTAGCCTAAAAGCATAATTGCCTGAGTCATTTTTTTTGCCAAATATAACTTAGGCAATAATGCTATTAGGCTAACTTTATGCAAAAGTATTACAGTTGAAAGAGGGGCAGCTTCCCGGCATCAACAGTGGCATAAAGCAGAAGATGAAYAGTGCATTCCTCAGATTAAACCAAAGCAGTATCTGTTGCTTTTATTCCTTCTTTTGTTCCACTCAGTTCCTGCTCAGAACACAACAGACCCAGCTCTTCATGCACCAGCTGACCCCCCGTGGCTCCATCTATGACTCAAGCCTGGCAACTGCATAGAATCACTCCTTTGTCTTCACAAAGAATGCCTCTTTTTTGACTTTCTTTTTTGGAAAACAGATGCAGAGAGAGAGAGAGAGAGTGACAGAGGCACTAGATGATGATAAAAGATCCAAACTTGACGATGATGACTGATTTATGTTTCCCCTGCAGGCAGGAGCTTTCTCTACTGCAGCAACTTAAAAGTCTKGTCTTCTGCTGCCTGTTGCATCTTATTGTAGAGTTTTAAACTGAGAACRTTATGTTGAGAGGGACAGAGTCATATTTGTCAGATCTTGTAAATAATATGTGCAATCTCATGTAAATCGATATTGTGACAATGCAGTTTTTGCAGTGTTGACAATGACTTTCAGTCACTACCAGCAGGTTTTAACTCAATATTTGTAAAACTGACTGAATTATAACCATTTAACCAGAGTTTACTGTAATAGCAGATAGTAAAAATAGCTTTTGCTTGTCCAGTTAGAGTTTGTCTCTCAACTACTAACACAGAAAATTTTAGCACATCTATAAACTTGTTTGAAAGGTCACAGCTGCGGCAGCCATTTTGAATTGAGTTRATTTGTACAGTTAAGGAGTTGTATTTCCAGTGTTATTTGAGAAGTTCTTTAATCTATTGACTGGTTTATGAGATATTTAGCTTAAACTAAAGACACTCAAATAAGTTTGTATTTCTATCCTTATTAAGACTGTCCATTGACTTCCATTCATTTCCAGTCATTWGTAYAGCCTAACCCTGACCCCTTACACTAAATTTCTAACCCTCCATCCAAAAATGGCATTTGAACTTATAGGGTCTGGGCTTTGGGCCCCATAAAGAGCAGTGGGTTCTCACTAGTATATTTGGGAAAAATTGGTCATTTGAGGTAAAAAAAAAAATGCTAGAACACACACACAAACTAAAACTTGATCACCTTTGGAGGTGGGTGCTATTAAGATCTTAAATACTTGAGAACAAAGTTGTGATCAAGTATGAAAATAGGAGCAAAAAGGAAGAATGAAACACACAAGCCAAACTTTYCATTTGTACAGATAGTTTTCCACAACTGTTGTACTAAAAGCATTTAGTTCTGTTTGTTTTCTCCTGTTTTCTCAGGAACCRTGAGGCCTGATGAGATCCTCTGTAGTCAACATCAGTAACAGCAGAACATCAGAGAAAACRGAGAACTAATCTTGACAGATCAAACTAATGCTTGGAAATACACTGAACTGAAACAGTGTATTTTCTTAACTGAAGCAGAGTAGTAGTAGTAGTAGCTCACAAAGAGGCTCGTGTTGTATGGACATCAAACTGTTACAAATGTGTAGGAAACACTGAGAAAACAATTCATGCAAAGCGAAACCTTTCAGAGACCTGAGAATCAAGGGGAAACCACAACTTGGCCAATGACAGGTCTGAGCTTTGAAATCTTTTAATTCCTTAATTAGCGCTTTAGCTTCATGGGTTTGTTCGCAGTCTTCAATAGAAAAGAGCTGGTGAGGAAATTTTCAAACTTTATAAATACTTTGGCTCTTTAAACCTTGTCTCAACAATCAGCAGCCCAAAGCTCGTCCAATCAGCTGAGGACTATAATAGCTCAAATAAATCACAAAATTCTTAGAGTGGAAGGCTGTGGGAAGGTGGCCAAATGTTTTTAGGTAACAGCTTCATTGATTTATATTATTGAGAAATAACTCTGGTATTGGATTTAATTTTTGTTCTGGTTTTGGTTTTGATCATCGTGCATCTCAGATCTGTTCTTGATTTCTTTTTATATTTGTCAAAGTTGAACTCTGGTTTATGGTCTTCATCTCTGCTCTGGGTTAATCTTATTTCATGTATTTATTTATTTATTTTGGCTCAGGTTTCACTCTTTGTACGTGTGGTTAACTTTACTTATTTGACTTATTCCTAGTTTCAGTTTTAAAGGTTGTAAGAAAATTTGCAGTCTCACTGAATTCTGCAGGTTTGCGACTAAGAAACCAGGCCATGTTACAAGGCCATGTTTTGCATGTCCAGATTTTTAAAAACTGTCTTTCTGTGAAGGTCTGCTATATCTAGACTATGCCCGCTATTTTTAAATAATCTCCACCTGCAAATTTATTATTTGATCTAGAGGACAATATAAAAACTAAGAAGATTTTGATGATTTCTTAATCATAATTCATCTTTTTTTAATTTGCACAATCAGGGCTGTAACATCAGATGTTGTCTATCATGAGGAGAGCTCCACACAATTCAAGTGCTCTAGTATTTATTGAAAGCCAAGTGAGATAGCATCTTAATCAGCACACTGTAATTACTTTTGTTGGGGTGAATGTTTTTGGCTTCATTTGCTCTTTATCCGACCCTTTGTTCAGGTTCCTGTCTTTGCTTTCATTCAGTTCAGTTGTAGTTGTCCATTTTATTTTTAAAGGGCCTGCCTGGTCTAACCCTCATCAGGCTCCTCCCACACAACAGGTGAGCGTTGAGATTTTGACACATAAACAAGTTTTCACAGAGAAAAACAAAACAAGCTGTAACTCCTGTTTGATTGCAAAATACATAGAAGATTATTCCTTATGTGTGGAGCTTCGTTTTACAGCACAGCCACACCTGCACAAATACAGCCTGCGTAGAGTCATAAAAACTTTCCTGCATTTCCTGCAAATTTTTCAATTTGTGACATAACATCCAGAGTTGTGATGCAATTTGAAAAGTTCCCCGGAACTAGACTGCTGAAGCAGAGAGCTGAGTTACTGTGGAGAAAATAGGCTGTAAATTCTATTCAAGTCTTTTGTGTTCCAGCAAATAGCAAAGAAAACGTTTCACTGATCGAGAAGATTAAATGGATTAGATCAAACGTGAACAAATCTTTGAATTAAATGTCACAGACGTGTTTCTTTATGACTTTTAAACCGCAGCTTAGAGTGTGTAAACCAAAAAGACCCGGCAGAAAGCAGTCCTGTAAAACAATGCTTTTATTGTAAAAGATGAGGGAGAGCATCTGTGGGATGAACAGTTACAGTTCATTGTTTGCAGGTGGGTAATGGAGCAGTCCAAGAGCTTAATGGAAGAACAATTTTTGTTCTTACACAATTCATTCTTACAGGTTCCAGAGGGATGGACCAGGATTACAATGGGTTAACAGATTTCTGTAGAACTTGAAGAGGTGATTCAATACTGAATCAGGTAGAGCAGTGGAATAAGAAAACGTGCTGGATAGCTGTCCTCAAGGACTGGGATTTAACGCTTGTGTTATATAGAATTTGGTTACATGAGGAGGTTTATTGTAATGATCCAGTGATGTGAACTTAATTCTTGGTTCAAGTTCAGAATGACTGGAAAGAGACATTTCAACTGATGATCAAACCAGCTGATCAGATATCTGATGCAGGGCTAGTATCAGGGATTCTGATAAAAATACTTGGTTTTCTTGTCTCTTTAGGTTCATTGAATAACGTTGTGATTTTGTTTTTTTTGTGTCAACAGCACAACAAAAATATCTTCAATGGCACACAGGCATGATGGAGAGGACTAATAACTGACTCCAAACAATTAGGAGGCTCTGCTTTACTGACTTTATCTTTCACTTTATTTGATTTGGATTTGATTTATTGATTTAACAGGAAAAGATTACTAAAAATCAAGCCTGATTCAGCATAATTGCTGTTTTACAGCAGGTTCCTGTTCTGCAGCACATAAAACACTCAGAAATACAGCATCACAATCACATCATTATACACCATAGACAAAGACAAACAAGCATACCAAATTTCAGGAAGGCAGCATTTGCAAAATAGGACATCTAAATATGAGCACAACAAAAAGTGTCCAGCAGATGGCAGACAAGATTCTTCTTAAAGGGCTGTAGTTTTGAAATGGACTTTATGTTTTGAGGAATGTCATTCCATGGTTTAGAATAAACATGAATAAGTTTAGAATAAAGACCTCTGGCCCTGGGGAATTCAGCCCTGGGGAACACCTTCAGTTCTAGAA
>NW_013952498.1:1013442-1029795 GCF_001266775.1 Austrofundulus limnaeus | reverse complement strand
CACACACACACACACACACACACACACACACACACACACACACACACACACACACACATCATTCTATGTGCCGATGGATGGGTGGAAACGTCTCCCTTTCCCTGCTGCTCTTCCTGTTGCGCTCCTTTCCAGGACACTGGGGTTTTAATTTAATTGTAGGGTGGAACGTGAGCGTTTAAATCCGAGCGCCACCACACATACTGAACTGCAGACACACATCAGTTTCCAGATACTCTGTGTTAAAAATGCTCCTCTGCAAAACCGCTAACCAAAAGTTGCCCTGAAACAGGATTGGGCTCAGAGACRACCATAAAACTGTCACGACGAGCAAACAGTTCTGGGCTCAAGAGGGCTTTAAGTGCCTGTGACATGAATATTCTTCAAATACAAAAAGTCAAAGAAAACATTTTTATATGTAAGGAACTTGGCATGAAACATAATTTTGCTCATTTTGTCCCATAACTAGCTTTTTTTTTCACTTGGCCCAGCCAAAGTGAAACAGGAAGTGACATCAAAGGGGAACTTTTTAAGAAAATGAACTCTCTGATCTTTGTTTATTAAAACATTATTCTTTAAACTCTGACTCTTTGATAGGGACTCAAAATAATTTAAAGAAACATCAAATTCTTCTCTACAGTCTCTCTTGTTAGCTATTTTAGTAACACTGTTCACACGCCGACATTCACCTTTTACATACTTCCTGTGACTTCACATGCAAATATCTCAACAACTGTTCATCTCAGCGGTGTGAAATTTGTTTTGTAATATCTCATTAAAGTTGTCTTTCCACAGATGCATTCATATTTATTACAAACATTTGATGTCACAGGCACTTTAAGTGTGTATGTAAAGGGATAGTTCAAATCTTTTATAAAGAGAAAATTAGGTCTTTTTAATAGATATCTGCAACCGGTAAGATATTATTTGCTCATAACYCTGTCACCAAGTTCTTGTTTATTTACTTTCTGAATCTTGCTCCTACAGATTTCTACTTAATACGCAACTTAAAGAGAATTCAGCTTCTCTGAAAGAATAACAATAAAGTGAGTGAGTTCTAAGTTTGGCATGTGGGTTATTCATTAGGATTCCAGGAAGCCAGTTTTTTTTCTTTTACAACCCCAAGGCAATATTTAGACTCTGCATTGTTTCCATATTGAGCCCAGCACCAGCGAATCTGTCTSGTAAGACAATGGCTGGTTTTCTTCCTCACTAACATCTTGTTGTCATCATCTCTTCAGACGTGAGGTAGACAAAGGGTTGACACTTTATGGCTCCTTCTAATGAACTGCTCTGCTTCATATTCATTTCAATTAGCCTTTTTTTTAGTTGTTTAAAAAAGTTGCATATTCTCYGTGATGTTGTTGCTTCATACAGGATGTTGATGTGATCGTTAAATAAAACCCAGTGCAGACGTTATCAATTTGTATCTAAGCTATATCCCCTCACTGCTATAGATCTTAGGAGAACCACATTTTCATGAATAATTGTTAAAGAAAAGAATAAAATTGATGTTTTGGAATTCACAAATTTGAAATTTTGACCCAAAACCAAAAACGTCAACGTGAAAGAAGCAGAAGTGAAAAGTTCCTAATTTAAAATTCTCTAAAAATGTACAAATTTTGGGGAATTTCAGTTGTGCAGGACTGATAAATATTTATTGAATATAATCATTATATTATTATGTATTATTGTATTACAAAGTTGAGTTATAAATAATTTCTAGAAAGAAATCTACATTTAGAGAAATAAAATGAGCATACTTAAAGATTCTTGAACTATTTTAAATTATTTCTCATCATAAAACAATAAAAGGCATTTTGAGTGAAAACTGTGGACAAATCTCTGAAAACTAAACTGTATAAAATAACCAAAGAATAGAAGGTAAATAAAAATAGAATCACTGTTTTGCTGTGTTCTGAAGTATCTAAAAATAAAAGACAGAACTTAGTGTTGACATGTTTTTTTCCTCCTTCCTGTTTTYTTAACATGTCCTAGAAAGCAGCAGACTGATTTTACTATTGTCCTCATTGTCACTAAACTTCCTGCAAGTCCGAACCTAAGAAAAAAAATGTTAAAAAAAATAATAATCTGGTTCTTGAGGAGCCAGAGGCAGAGGTACATCATTTGTAGTTTGATCATATTTGTTATGTTGAAACTGTATAATGTTTGTGTAAGGCAGTGGTTAAACTGTGTGAAGTTCAGAGCGTGGTAGAGAAGCTTTAAGCTTCTTGGCTTTGTGTCTGATTTGTGAGAAAGTCGTTTCCTGCAGAGAAAACCTGGCTGAAAGTCATTCTGTGGAGCCAGGATCCTCTTCTCTCCGCCCTTCTCTTCCTTTTTTTTAGCTAATTGTTTTGTTTCGGTGCTCCTTTTATCTACGCTGTGTCCAACCTTTAACTCAAATAAGCCAAAAAGACCAAAACATTCTCTTTCATGGAGACAAAACTTATTATCAGGATGATGGTTTAGTTTGATCTTTGACTTCCTGTTGTTGCTTCGAGCCCCCTGTCTTCTCTTGGCCTCCCAGCTCATCCATGAGCATCTGATGCTCGTCAACAGGAGCAGCTCAGCCTCTCAGATTCACACAGTAGTGTTGAAATCTCCGCCCCTCACATCTGCTTCTCCTCTGCCCCGTCTGACAGCTGCACGTCTGCAGCATCTTCTCCTGTTTCCACTCTGCTCCTGCTTTAACTTTAATCTCAGCCTTCAACTGATTTCCACATTTCCACTTGCCACATGTCATAAGATTTCTTTGTTGGCTCAAATTTCTGGGGTTTTGTTCATCCTGAGGAGTCTTCAGCCTGTTAGATTATTTCCCACGATGCAACAGCTGGTGCAGCCATCAACTCTTCCTGAGTGAAACCACAGGCTGAACAATCTTCATCCAAAACATATATAAAAGGATCAGCTTTTGTCCATGCTTAAATGACCATCAAATGAAAAAAAAAAAGAATCATGAAGTTCAAATGTTTCTGATGTAAACAGGAACCCAAACAGACAACAGTTCTGTTGAACTGTTGTGGAGTTTCAACATGTCTGGTAAATTAAAGAGCAGCATGTTATTATTTCTAACACAAATACTGTATTCTGGCAAAAAGAAACAAAAATGCTTCTTAAAAACAGATTATGTGACAAAAAGCTCACATCTTTAGAAGTTAGATTTTGTGAAAAGTTTGTATAAATAGTAAATATCTTACCTGTGTAGATAGTTTTTTGAACAACCCCAGTGGGGAGTTTAAATTTTTTTCAAAATCTGTTTTAGGAGATGGGCGTACAGGTTGAGCTGTCCAAAATGAGCAGGTGGTTACAACACTTATAAAGAGTGCTGTGACAAATTAAAAAAACAAAACAAAAAAAAAAAGTCAGACTACCGGTTGATAAGACCACAACGTCTAAACCTGCCCACTGATGATCCTCCCACAGGGTGAGGAACACACTGTCATGTAGACACACCTACTATTGAGTAGAACCGAACAGACAAAGTGGTTAGAGTGAGACTTGAAAAATGGAGAAAGGGCTACAGACAAGCAACACACCGAAGTATTTTTGTTCAAAATGCAGTGAAAAGATAAAGGTCTGAAAAAATCTTATWAAAAAAACAGCCATGTGAGTTTGATGAAATCATGTTTAAGGAGCAAGTAAAGTTCAAATTCAACACCCAGTGGTTTAATAAACTTTAATCTATCCCAAAAGAAGACCTAGGATCACAAGTTCAGACACCGAAAGACGGCTCACACCAAACCAAAAAAAGACAAAAAACAAAAGACACATTTAGCCCAGAAACACAGAGAGGCAGATCAGTGTGGGATGAGTCACAGTGGTTTATTATTAGAGGCCTGAGAGTGACAGTATGTGCTCAGACTGAGCCTTCATCGCATTGCTCACTTTGATGACCTCACGTCAGGATGTTGTTGTTGTTGTTGTTTCTGCACTTTTAATGTCCCTTTTGAATAGAAACTTTAAGTTTTGCTGCATTTGCTGCAAATAGCTCCTCCTCACTGCACCACCTTCAAGCACCAATTTTCTATACATTTAACCGAGCATCATATGTATTTCTGACATTCATTGACCTAATAGTCCCTGACGCCTGTGGGGTCCACCCACATCCTCCTCCCTCTTCCCTTCATCCTCCTCCAGCTCACTGTTCACAGCAGACTCGGACTGGAGCTCCGCTGCAGCGTTCCTGTCCGAGTGGAAAGTGACAGTGCGCACCACAAACCRCGCAGGATGACAAAGAAAACCAGCGGTGAGGTTCTCACTGCTGCAAGAAGAGACTAAGATCTGAGTTTGTGTTCAGGTAGGTCTGAGCTGAAACGGTTTGCCTTTTAGACATGAGCTTCAAAAGATGCAGGATGTTTTACATGTGTCTTTAGTGTGAAGTTTGAATGTGTGTTTTAATGACTTTATTCGTGCTGCTGTTTGTCTCTGCCTGCATGCTCTACACCAAGATGCAAGCGTTAAAAAACTCTATATTTTAAAACAACATAACCAAAATTTTCACAAATTACTAATCATTAATTTCAAAGCCAGGCTCTAAAATAAATATCTAAATTAAGTAAATGAACTTGGTTACTGTTCTGAACAGAGGTGTCATAAAGTATAAACACTTTCTTTAAAAAAAATTGAATTATCTTTACTTCACTGGAGTAATTAGTTTTCAGCCGACTTTCTACTTCTACTCCTTACATTTTAAAAATGTAAGAAGCATTTATTTTTCATTTCAACTTGTTATTGTTCTTAAATGATGGGGTTGTTCATGTGGCTGGGCCATGTTTTTGTCCTTAATGTTTTTCTATACATTACTTTTCATTAGTTTGCTAAAATGCATACTGTAAAACTATTTTCCTTTTTCTACAGCTAATATTAAAGCATGTTCTCTCAAAAAATCATATTTATTAAAACAAAAATCATGCTTACGAAACTGTTTAGACAAGGGGAGGCGTCAATGGGGGCCACACTTTTTTGCGGGGGAGAGGGGTGCGCCCCTGCGCCCATGCTAATAGTTGCAGCTCAGTAGATAGGGCCTTGGTTTATGAAAGGAACAATTTTTTTTTTGTTAGACCATTACAACCAAGTGAGACAGGTTTGCGCTTCACTCTCTTGTCCTCGTTTCTTTTGTGGTTTATTGAGACAATCCTCAGGAAAAAAGAAGAATTAATAAAACTAGCGTCTGTGATCTTYGGCAACCATTCAACCCATAAAAACAGATGTTTGCTTTTCTTGCTGTTGTTCTGGAATAATTTTATAGTATTTGTGCAACATAAAATAGGACACTTTAAAGGTCAAGTCTGTGCTGAAATTCTTGAGTGTTTTTTTTTTTTTTGGTGAGTTGTGTTGCTGATTCAGTAGATCAAAGACAGCTTTAGTGAGAATAAATAGGAAGTGAACACATGTTCCTGCTGCATTGCTTGGTACAGTTAGGTTCAGCTGCAAACGTGTGACATGTGAGAATGAGAAAATGTTCAACTAATCTTTAAACAAACGAACTAAAACTATGACAACAAAACCAAACAGAAAACCAGAGTGTACATATTTAACTGACCAGTTTTCCCTGCTGATGAAAAACAGTAAGTGCAAGTGAGGGCCAAGCGAGGCGTGTCATCACGACACAAGTGCGTCTTTACCTCCATGGCAGAGGCTCCACTGAACCYCTGAGACCAGCTCATCAAACCCCTGGGGTTCGATCAAACCCAGGTTAAGAAYCACTGCACCAGCCTGCTTGCCACCAACATGCTTCATTGTAGAGAAGTGTTCTCAACTCGACGAGATGTCAGGTGTCGTTCATAATGGCTTAATATTTTAGTTTTAGTCTCAGCTGAACCCAGTATTAGAGGGTCTCCAAAATGATTATTTGAACTTGTTTTTTTTTATGGGCCACTCTTCCATAAAACCCAGCTCTGTGCTGTATGTCGTATTGGTCTCTTGGCTTCTTTTCTGATAAAAACTCCTTTTTAAGTTTTGTGAGATTTAATTTATGATCCTCTGCAGGTTTATGTGATGGTATTACATTTTAATCTTCTAATACTGGATTTAATGATTCTCAGAGGATTTTTAAGGGTGTTATGGCAATATTTATTTAACAAAGACAGAAATATGTGGTCCAAGAATGAAGGTACTCCGTGAGATGATCAGCTGAGTTTTAATGCAACAACAGGAAACACAGAGAACAACCTGGCCTGTCTCTGTGCCTCTGCTTCCCTCTGTCACTGTCTCTCCACACTACTCCCTGTGTCTCGAGAGGCCTCATATATATATATTAACAAACACCATTATGTCATCTTAGCAAGATTTGATACAAGGTCAATGGAAAACACAAAGATAAGCACAAGTGATATCTAAGAATGACTTTTGTTAGCAAATCTTGTTCTGACTTTAATCATTCTGTCTGCAGATAAACAGCATGTCATGAAAACCTAGGTCATTAAAGGATGTCATGAATTACTGGCTTAAACATAAAAGTATTATTTCCGTTACAAAGGTCTTTGGAGGTTTTCAATCTTTTCTCCAACCTGTGTGGAGAGTTCCTTGGTCTTCTTGTCTCTTGCTTGGTTCGTTACCTTTACTACTTAGAAATGCTGAGTCTGGGGGCTATAGAACAGGTGGATGTATACTGAATCATGTGGCTCCTGAATGTAATTGTTGGAGTGACTACATTTACATGCAATGCTTTTCAATTTGATATTTTTGATTTAAAACAAGTTTTTCCTCTGCCTTTCACTGCAGTAATCTGGAGCATCTTACGTAGATATATTAGAATCAAACTGAAATTTAATTTAAATGTCAAATTTGAAGGCAACAGATGAAAAGAATGCTGAGGAGGGGTGACTCACTGTATATAGTCAAGGCAGGACATGAAGTGCATTGCCACGTCGCTGTAAACTGAATGCATGTTATATTTTTGACCTATGGTAACGGTCAGGCTGTTCTGACTTCAACCACAGCTCGGTGGTGCTGAGCTCCACGGGACCATGGGTCTCTGGTTCAGCTGAAGAAGCGACCACAGGGCTGTGGCTCACTGGAACACAGACCTGTTTCAGTTTTCTCTGTAGAGTAAATGCACAGACTGAACTCTTTCTGAATCACTGTCTGGTCCTCAAACATCCTCAGAGCCTCTTTCTGCAGCTCTGTAGCCCCAGATGTTTGAAGAAAACTGAATCACTTGTAGCAGTGAGAAAGGCAGCGAGGTGAGGTTTGATTGAAGATATATATATATATATATATATATATGGAAGAATAGCAACAGACAAATAGAAGGTAAAAATGTGTTTCTCATCAGTATATATGTCCGGTTTAATTCCCTGCATGCACGCTATTCCCATTCCACTCTCTATGTCTGCACTGAGTCAGACAGCTTAAGTGAAACAGGCCTGGAGGTAGAGTTTAAAGATAAATACCACGTTTAACAGACCTCATTGTGTTCCTGTGTGCTCCTAACAAGACTAATTTGGCAGAATGAAGTTCCCAAAGTGAATTTATGCACTGGTGTTACACTTGACATGAGCAGTTATGGTGACTTTATTGCTCCCAGAATCATAAGGGGAAGAAAAACAAAATCACAGAGAGCTGGATTAAGGGTTGAATTTAGAAAGTGGAGAAGTTACAGACATATTAACTAAACTTGTGAATAACCCATCAAACAAGAAAGAGAAATTTTCTGGGAAAACGTTTTTTTAAAGGACACCGATTTCTGTAAAGCCCATTATTTAAGAATTTTTTTGTGTGACAATCTAAACTGACAGGAAGTGATGTTTTGATGTGTAAACGGAAGAAGAGGTGTAAATAAAACCAAGGTGAAAAGAAAATAAAGCTGATAATAGTGGCTCACTGGGGTTACCATGGGAACCACACACTCTCGCTCCCTGACAGCACTCTGACAAACAGGCAGACACGAAGACTAGAAATTCAGTCTCTCATAAAAAGTTTAAGTTTTAATAAAAGTATTTTCAATAATAAGAAGCTGTATTGTCTGTTTGTCACATATCTCTGTTTTTGTATGTCTGCAGCATGAGAGGTATGACAGGTCAAATACTTTTTCAGGTATCAGATGCATCTAAAGTCAATGAGATGTGCTCACACTGGGTACTGGAGGCATTTGGGTGATAAATCCTACAGCATGCTAATAATTATTGTGTTTTGATGTGTAGGATGGATCAAAAGTGTAAAGTTTGTGGAAGTAAAACAAAAGTTTATTAGCAAAAATTAGGGAAAGTCTAGACAGCTCAAGAGTTACTGACATAATGCCCAGGTTCTTCTTGCAAATGAGATCTCAATCTCAATGGAGTTTTACCTGGTTAAATAAATGAATTTAAAAAAAATCACACCCTAAATTAAACAATCTGCAAAAAAAAATCGGAAAAAAAATCATTACACCTAAACTGTGACTGCTCCTTAGGATCTATGCTGTCGCTTCTTAAAGACAAGAAAACGTGAAATTCTCCATTGTTTTAAATAAAAAGGGATGCAGTTTGTTCCTGAAATAGTAGAATGCAACACCACAGTGTGCCAAAACAAAACAATACAAGTTTATTGATAAACCAAAATTACCAATGCCAGAGAGAGAAAGTTACTTTTTTGCTCGATTTGCTGCATTTTAATTAAAACCAAGTCTCTTCACTTTTGTAACTCTAGCCTTTATAAAAAGACTCAACATTGCTTTCACGCACAGACATGAAATATAAAAGTCCAGTTAGTGAAGAACATTTTAAAAATGATGTAATATCAAGCTTTAGCAAGCCTTGCCTATAAAAACATCTTTTTAAAATGATTAAGTCGAGCAACAAATTTAAAATTGACATAATCAGAATCTTGATTTCATAACCTTTTTTTTTTTTTTGCCCAGGCTTGTGACCCATTGAAAACAGGTCCGGTCACACCCCACTGGTTGAGAATCACTGCTTTAGAACACCAAAGATTAGTTTCAAATCAGAAATTGTGACAAACAATTAAAAATAAACTTATAAAAGTGTTTAAATTCACTTGTCTAAATCAAGCATTACCAGTGACATTTGGAAAGCCACAAAGCTACACTAGAACTTTATTAGAGTTAGAGATGTTCATGAATCTGGATCCTTAAACAACAGAAAGCTGTTTGTGTTGTAAATGAYTGTGACTAATGTTTATCTGCCTCTCACCTTCTAATGGACTGAAGGCCTTAATCGCTCTCTTAAGCCAAGTGTGGGTTAGGTTAGGGTTAGGGGCCTAAGAGCAGGCCTACCAAGTCAGAAGTTTTAGAAGCTGTAGTTCCTCGTCAATGAAATYGTTGCCCAATAACTTCTATCATTGGTTTTATTACAGTGAAAGATAGACAAACTTGAAAAAAAAATGGATTAGCTGATAGTTACGGAGAAGAGAATCTGGAAGTTGTTACACCACAATTACACCTTGTTTAGACAGCCACCCCCGTATTGTAACTCCTGCAGCCTGCGACTCTAATCCACCTCTGTAGGTCACGTGTTAGAGCTTAGTGGTGTTCTCTTGTCTTGGATTCATTTCTTCAGTGGGCAGGAAGAGGGGTGTCAGTGCCACTTGGCCTTTAGTTGGTTGTAAACTGGAGCTCAGTGTGTTAGATCACGTTATTTTCATGTGGTAGATCATATGATGACATGTTCTGCTGTTATGACACATTCAATCCCAAAAAGCTTTAATATATACTTGTTTTCTAGTTTTTGTTTTATTTTATTTTATTTTTTGTAGATTATTTGTTTTATTTCTGTATTAAACATAACTCTGGAGTATCTAACAGTGTCACAGCTGAGAGGAGAGACACAGAACTTCTTAAACACCCAGAAAAGTCAAGTTTAATTAATCAGATTCTTTTCCAGATACTTCAAAAAACATAAACAAATCAGTCAGACCAAAGTTTAATTAATGCTTTCTCCTCTCTATTCCCCTCACATCTTTCTCCTGTTCTCTGTCTGGCTTTTAGCTGGCCTCAAGTGAACTGAGTGCAAACAGAGACCCCCTGCCACCACCTGGAAAACACAGAGAAACTAAGTGGATTGAAGAAGGCAGAGACTGAGCGGAGGAGTCAAAGAAGAAGGGAGGGACGACAGGGAAGATTAGCTGCTAATCCAGTCCACGGACAATCCTGTAGGAGATTTGTCCTTCTCTCAGAACGATGCAGACAAAACAGTGGCAGGATTACGACGCTTCCGTTTATTGCCCTCATCAAGAGAGTGTCGGACATCGCTTCCCAACGCTTCGAAAGGTCTGAATGCCTGAGGACTCACATCTTTGATGCAGTAGAACCAGTGAACAGCTAACAAAGAGTAAAGCCTTGAAACAGGATGTCCTGAGGACAGTGTGGTGTCACACGCATGGATAAACCTTCTTTAGAGGGAGACGTTGCATGACGGCAGGTTCCTGTTTTCAGCTTGGTCACTGAGAAGTCATCACATAAGATCTTCTCACTGACAGTAAGTAACAGCACTCACTCTGATGATTTGATTTAATTTAAAGCATGAAATTAATTGAAAACCACTGAAGGCTGTGAAAAGTCAATATAGTAGCATGAAAAAATGATTGAACTCTTATAGTCAATCATTTGTGTTTGATAGATTATTTCTTTATTGTAACAATGCTTCTTGGCAATAAATCTTACAGCAGGCACCTGAYTGGCAGCACCTGGGGGTACCAGAAGCTCATAACAAGTGTCAATGACAACAAAAGCCATTTGGTAGAGATTAGGCAATTTTTTTCATGTGCACAACCCACATACTCAGCTCTACTGCTCATCCCACAAATGCATATTCCTTACAAATGTGGCACCATTTAAAAGGTAAATCAACAGACTTTCCAAAGGTAGATTTATTRCCAAGAAAYATTRTTACAACRAAGAAATRATCTACYAAACACAAATCTCCTACTTTTTGGGCTAAGTTTGTGATAATAAGGAAAGAAAAAGGAAATAAATGACTTACCTCCATTAAACAACTTATAAAGTGAACATTAGGGGAACAAAACCCACAGGGAACTCAGCAATATCTCTAAAACACCTGGAAAATGAGCCTTTCCTTCAGGTTTTCTCAGTGAAGTAACTTCCAAACTGCATCACATGTGCTGATCTTACAATGCTGGAGTTGACCATAAAAACTGGTTGTTTAGGTTTGTGTAAAAGAGCCAAGCACAGTCTTGTTTCATTAAGAGCTTCCTGGTGAGGTGATCCTCTTATGGCTGCAAGTGAAACACATGTTGAGACTCCTTGTGTCTAAAACAACATAAAATAAAGTGAACTCAGTGTAAACACAAGTCTTTTTTATTGCTTTTTGTCCCACAGCTATTTGACTGTAAAAAAGAAAAGAAAAGAAAAAGAAAAAGCATTTCAGTGTATTTACTCGAGTCATGCAGTTGGGAGTTTTGTATGTCTGGGCTGTCGTTCGCCAAACCAAATACACCCAGTACCCAGTCAGCCCCAAACGCTCCAACCACACGAATTGTGGTAACCAGAGGAAACCACGTATGTCCTTGTAATTTCTCCTCTTTGTTATTTGGTTGTGATTGAAGTCTGATGCTGAGCTCCTGGAGAGAGTTAGGTCATGTTGGGAAGACGTGCAGAGAGGAGAGAAAAGAGATGTAAACAGAAGCTCAGGAGGTTTTTCGTCTTCCCTGACATCTTCCAGTGCAGCTCATAAAGAGAAACTGTGGTGGAGGAATAATCTGTGACTGTATTGAGAGGATTTTGTTCCCTCACTGTCCTGGCATTTGATTCTTTTCTCTCTCTCTCTTGTTTCTCAGTGGACCACAAACTGGATTTTAAACTTGACTGACATGCGTTCAGAGTCCAGACCTTCTCGTTAAGTCTAAAAAGGGAATAAACAAAACACTTCTTCCACGATGAGTCTGGGAAAGCTGCCAGGGATTAAAGGCCTCGTGTCCGGCTCTCAGGGGAAGCGCCGCTTCAAGAGTGACCTCTCCGTCGACATGATCAGCCCGCCGCTGGGCGACTTCCGACACACCATGCACGTTGGGCGTGGYGGGGACGTGTTCGGCGATACCTCCTTCTTGAGCAACTATGGAGGCATTAAGGAGCCAGGGAGTCCGGACTCAGCCAGCAGCTCCAAGTCGACTGGCTTCTTTATGCGCACCTTTCGGCACGTACGGAAGACCTCCGGGCCACGGCCGCGAGCGGGTTCCCGGGACTTGTCGTCCCCACCGCCTGACATCTCACCCATCATTAAAAACGCCGTGTCTCTGCCTCAGCTGAACGTAGAGTCTGCCAATGGGTGCCTGCAGAGGAGGGCGCTGTTCCCCAGCTCCATCAGCTCAACAGACGATTCCTTCTGCACGTATGGTGAGATAATACAGATAATCACTGCCAGTGTGGATTCATGCAAAGCATCTTAGCAGGCAGATTAGAGGAAATGCAGAGGTAGAGATCAAACTCAAAGCTGGTGATAAAGCACGATCTTCTGTGTGACATTAATTCAGACCAAATATATCAAATCAGTCCATTGAGCAAAAAAGTTCATTATAAATAAAAGCAACACAGTATTGTGCAAAAATTTTAAACCACCCCTCATCATATCAAATTCATTTTACGTGTCAAACTGTGTTATTTTTATTCATTCATCCTTCCAGCGACTCTTTTATTCCAGTGGTTCCAACCCTGGTCCTCAACACTATCCTGTATGTTCTAGTTGCTTCTCTGCTCTTCAGCAGGTCCTCAGCTTCTTCAGAAGCTTGTTAATCACTCATTCCTAAATAGGGTGTGTCAAAGCAGGGAAACATCTAAAACATGCAGGATAGTGGGCCTCAAGGACCAGGTTGGATAATGAAGGCAAGAGGTTCAGGAAGGAAACATCCCCGGTGCGTCCCCAGCAACATTCTCCAGCTTTTAGTTGAAATTCTCAAAACGTTCCCAGGCCTGAGAATATTTATTTATAGTCTATCAATTAAGTTCTAATGGGTCCTCGTTGGGGTCTCCTCCTTGTGGAAACTCTCCCTAACCCTTGATCAATCCTAAAGTGCATGTAACATCATTTTTTGTAATAAATATGAATGCACATTTGGAAAGATAGCACTGATAAAATATTGTAAATAAAATTTCACACCTTTTAGATGAACAGTTGTTGAGATATTTGCATGTGGATTAACAGGAAGAGAATTTGATGTTTCTTTAAATTGTTTTCAGTCACTATCAGAGAGAGATGAAGAAGAGTCAGTGTTCAAATAATATTGTTTCCATAAACAAAGACCAGGGAGTTCCCTTTCTTAAAGAGTTCCYCTTTGATGTCACTTCCTGTTTCACTTTGGCTGAGCCCAGTTCAAAAGATACTGTAATATGCCAGTTATGTGACAAAACGGGTAAAGGTAAAATCATATATATTATGCCAAGTTTCTTCAATATAAATTTGTTTTGTTTGATTATTTGTATCTGAAGGATGCACATGTCGGGCACTTTAAGCTGAATTCTTTTGATGACAAAGTGCAGCAACTCTATCAGCTGTCTCCAGATGATGGAGCTCCTCACCTTATCTTTAATATAGAGGAAGTTCATTTCAACAGCTTGTGGGGTCTATTTTTCATAAAATAACTTAAATAAATGGAACTAATATCAATTTTGTTACAGGCTTCTATAAAATGGTCACTGATCCAGTTTGCATTTAGTTCTTTGCTAAGGCGTTCGATATGTTGATGCAAAACTGAGTTTAGAAACCATTTATACCTCACAGATTAGGTCAGACCTAAATGTTCTGATAATGTACTGAGAGACACATAGGTCTACATACAGAGGGTAAACAAACCACACCAAAAAGTTTCTCTATAAATGAATATATACTGGATCGTAAAAGCAGCCAAAGCCCAAAAAAATGTTGAAAGATAATTTATGAAGGATTATTGATCAATACTATTTACAGAAAAATTACAAAAAATCTGACTTTGTAAAAGAAAATGAGGGATGACTCCAGATACTGTATTGTGAAGATCCAAACATCAACAGGTGGGGCCGGGCCAGTCTGTGTTCTTTGGTTTTTCTGTTTCAAACCAAAATTGACAAGTTATTTTCTAAAATATAAAATCAACAGTTGCAAAACTAAAAAAAGTGACTTTTTTCATTTTAATGGGTAAAGCTAATACAAGCTTTAYATTTTGTTCGTGCACTATTTGGCATCGTCTGGCAGACCTGGAAATCATGGTCTAAACTCCCAAAGGATCGTGTTTTTATTTAGCAGTTTAGAAATGGCAAAACTACATATTTGTTTTATTTAAAGGGAGTCAACACATCTCAATGAGAACTGATTATCTTACCATGAATAAAACTGCTTAAATATTCAAAATTATTCAGAACAGGGTTGAAGTGCAGCCTTTGCCAATATCTTTAGGAAAGGCCTTCTTTGGCGACTTATTTAAAACAAAAATTCTGAATTTAGGTTTTAAAAATGGAAAAACAAAAATACAACTCAGTTATTTATTTTTTTATTTTCGATTTTATTTTCAAACAGTAAACCAAAAAACAAACCGTACACAGGTTCTGGACAAACTTTCCTCATTCTCCTTATCATTAAGACCTTATATCTTCATACAGTATTCATCACAAGCAAGTACTGGTGTTCAAGAAAGTGAAATGTATCATTTGAAATATCAAAATATTAGGTTCTACAAAGACAAAAAAGGCTAAAATTTATATTAAACTGGAATTTTCAAAAAACAAAATTGTTTAAGATCAAACAAGTTAAATCTAGTTCAACAATTAGGATCACTGCTAATTATTTGTTGGACTATAAATGTCTATAGAGACAAAAAAAGAAAGCAAAAAGCCCTCTTTTTTTTTTGTCCATCTTTCTCACATTTCTCCATGACAACCAGCAAACATCCAGGCTTCCTCTGAGTCATGTGGGATCACCACAGCAACACCTGTACACAATCAGACGGATAAACACAAACACACACAGCTGGGATTTTTCCAGCACAAAAATACTTTCAGTCATCTTCATGCTTATGAGTGTTGACCTGAATGAACAAGCAGAAACCCACCATTTGTTGAATCTGCTCACCAATCAGATACTGCCAGGCAGCTGTCTGCGGGGTGGAAATCCCCCGACCCGTTTCACATTTATTCTCTAATACAAAAGGAATTTGCCCAACTGGAGTGATGCATCCTAAACCTGACATAAAGAGCCAGAGAACTTAGGATGTTATGTTGTTATTATTATTATTATTATTATTATTATTATTATTATTATTATTATTATTATTATTATTATTATTATTATTATTTACACCCATTTTTACACTAATCTTTAAAATAATACTCAGCAAAAGTACGTTGCTCAGTTATAGTTGTAAATTGTAATTTCTGTTAGAAATTTCTTTGTTTTTCATTTACGTTTAGTTGCATCGAATCAATCTTAMTGTTGTTCCTTTTATTTACTGATGGACAGTTTTAACATTTAGAATCAGAGGTTTAGCACCATTTAAGAACGACAATAGGAAAATATTTTTTGGTTGATGAACACCGCCAYCTGCTGGTCAAAGAGCTGAATTCTTTCAGATTTTCATTTTTCAAAAATTGGTTTTCTAATTTAAAACAAATTGGCACTGCAAARTAAAAGCAAGCCTGGAGTTAAGAATTGTCCATATTACTGCATAAATGGCCTAAAACATCAACAGAGYGGATAAAGAGAGACCCAGTGAAACAAATATCACTAAAATATTACACGTGCATGGCCATTTATTTATTGAGGGAAACCATCCAGTATTGCATTTGTGAGTGGCAAAGGTGAGCCTCTAGRATTAGTAGTTAGTGTGAAATTAGAGTCAGGTATTTTTAATTAATGGGATATCAATCAGGTGTGAGGGGTCAGGTTGTAGTATATCTTGGGACAAACATGATTATTGTGCTCRTCTGCAGATGGCGAAAGATCATGTCCACAAGTCAGATGGCAAGTGGGAGAATTTTTTTGTGGACGGCTGAGCTAAACATAGAACTTTCTGGTTCAAATGAAAAGCATTATGTTTGGTGAAAGAGAAACACTGCATTCAAGCAGAAAAACTTTTTCCTATCTGTGAAACATGCAGGGCGGTAGTATCACAAACATTCACTTCACAGGAAAAAGTTTTTTTTTGCCACTTCAGTAGAAAACATAACTAAATATTAGTTTCTTCATCATCAATGACATTTTTATACAAGAAAAGAAAAAAGAAGAAGAAACAGAAAAGTAATAGAAGAATTTGAAAGAGAGTCAAGAAGACATGTGAGATACACACCAAGAAAACACAAGACAACACACCCGACATCTGTCTCCATACCAGCAAAAAATAAGAAAACAAAAGCACAGAAACGAAATACACACACACACACACACACACACACCCACACACACACACACACACACACACACACACACACACACACAC
>NW_013952498.1:993198-1010040 GCF_001266775.1 Austrofundulus limnaeus | reverse complement strand
ACACACACACACACACACACACACACACACACACACACACACACACACACACACACACACAGAGTTCCTAAACCTTATGTATGTCAGAAAACCCCAGATCTGAACACCAGGCAACAGTTCTTGTTGACATCCCTGCAGTCAGCATACCAATGCTCTTACAAAACTTGCAGCATCTGTGGCTGTGTGATAAAAYAGCACACTTCTTGGCCTTTTACCGTGCAGCCTAAGGCACACCTGTGTAATAAACATGTCAAAAAGCTGTATCAACATCTTGATATGCCACACCGGCAAAATGGAATAGATCATCTCTGCAAAGGAGAAGTGCCTCCTAACACAGATTTACACAAATTTCTGAACAACATTTGAAGGAAGAAGGTCTATTTTGTACATAGAAAAAGTCTTAGATCTTTGTGTTCAGCTCATGAAAAATGGGAGCAAAAAAAAGTGTTGTGTTTATATTTTTGATCAGTGTAGAATCAAATCACCAGTTTGGTTTCACAATTGGAGAATTAAAGCTATATTTTTTTCCTCTTTTATATTTCCCTGTTAAGATAATGTGTTTTTTTTTTCTGTTTCCAGGCGTACAGTCAGGGTTCGTCACTCTGCCTCGCCTCTCTCGACTTGAAAGACAGTTTCCTGACGACGACGTTTGGAAACTGTCTTCACTTGACAATGAYGGCAACACTCGGACTCGCTCAGAYTCCCTCACTTCGTTCACCCTGGACCTTGGACCTTCTCTTATGACTGAGGTGTTCAGTGTGATCGACAACCCAAGCTCCCTTTTAATATTCAATCACAGCCAGGCTGCAGGTGAGGAAGAGGAAGAAGAGGAGATCGATGACGACATCTCTGTGACAGAGATGCTCGTGCAGACTCCTACAGTTAGTTCACCYGACTCCTCCACGTTCAGCGAGTCGTTCAGTCATGGCATGAATGGGAGAGGGAGCTCTAACAGGACAGAGCAAGAGGACAGGAGGACTCTGAGGACACCTGATGTGTCCTCTGGGTCTCCTCACAAAGAAGAACCGGCGATGGAGGCAGAGAGGTTCCAGAGGGCGGCTGATGTTTTGGCTCGTCATTATGGTGGAGGGTCCTTCACAAARGGAACAAGGACTGTCGGCAACAAGACCTCTCCGGGTTTTTACAAAAACCACAAAACATCGTACGCCTTATCAGAGGAAGAGGAGGAGATCAAAGTTTAGATGATAAAGCTCTGAAACTGTTTATTATCTGAGTTTTTTCAAGTCAGAAAAGATGAACATTGTTCCTGTTGTTTCTGCAAACATTAATCCAGTATGTAACACAATTCAACTACACAATATTGTCTAYATACATTTAGTATCWATCCTGACTAWAGACCTCTGCTTTCTGGCTGTGATRTTTCAAAGATCTTTGACACTACTTTTTAAAATGTATCRTCTAACACTAATGTGACCATGGAGGTTCAGCAAACACTCAGTGTTTTACACATTTTCAGATGTTTAAGTTTAAAAATATAAATAATTCAAATTGAGTTGGGGAACTCATTACGGTGCAAAGGTTTTCAACCCCTGGAATCTTTCAGATTTGTTGCCTTTAACCTTTTATATTTAGTAAGTGGTAAATCTATACAAARTACTTTAAGAAAATTAAATCATCATGTGGAAAAATGAGTTTTAAACTATTCTAAAATCATATAAACCTGAAAAATGGTTGATATGTAYGGTATCTAACAATGACATGCGGTAAGAAGAGCCCATCTTGCCATTATGAAAAGAAAAAAATAATTATAATAAGTTTGAGAGTAATACTGTATGAATCCAGTTCTTTGTTAAAAAATTTAATTGAACTCAAACAATTTTGAGTATTCAGTAAATAACAATGTTGTTCAATGAAATGTTTTTTGTATGTATTAAGAATGCAGAACACAACTCAGTAACTTCTGCCAATTGAATGGTGACAGGTCTACTTCATAGTGTTTGTACATCTGTAAATCTGATTCTGATGGAGTCCGTACCTCAACARCTAATCACCACACATCACTGACACAGTACAAAGTCATCCCCTAAAGTCAATACTTTGTACCTTTTGCAGTTTACATGATCAGATGTATACGTCTCAAAATGTTCATCTGGAATTTTTATCCTTTTTCATGACCAAACCAGATCCCTCAGGTTAGATTGATGCTGCTTGTGTCAAATAATATACCAGAGATTAACAGTTAGATTGAAGTCTGAGCTTTGAGCTATGGAACATTAAAATGTTCATAACTATATAAATAAGTAAATAAATAAACATTATAGACAAGTATCTTTATGATCAAATAGTAGATAAATGGCAATGTCATTGTGAAATAACTGAATGAATGTATTATTCTAAGATCATTATTATGAAAAATGTTTATTCTCCTTTATAAAGGTGCTTATAAACAAAACATGTCACAACGATTTTTTGCCAATAATAGAAATTATTTTTGAGGCATTTTAATTTTATTTCAGTAGTTTTCATTCCCAATGGCTCATGTATTTCAAACTGACACTTTTCAACAGAATGACTTTCTTCAGCTCTTAATTAGCAGTGTTGCTGATTCTAAGGTAAAGGTGCTTTATTGGTCATCATGCAATGACTAAATTTGTGCTCTGCATTGGGAGCAGTGGGCAGCCATATGCGCCCAGGGAGCAGTTGGGGGTTGGGTGTCTTGCTCAAGGACACCATGACATGTGGGCATGGCAGGGAGTTGAACTTGTGACTTTTGTGTCCCAAGCCAGCTGCTCTGCCACTACACCACAGCCGCACCTTCTGGAGGCTATCAGAACAGTGTGTACTGGTGTTAATGATGAAATAATTTAACACTTTGCTCACCATATCTCACTGAACTAATTATGTAGCCACTGAAGGTAATGACTGGGACTTCAAATCAAAAAGGGGTGAATACATACACCACTTCATAAACTTTTAGAATTATTTAAAGATATTTTCCCAAAAAATGTAAATATTGTTTATATTATATTATATGAAGTATTTTTTTGGTAAAATTATTAGTTACGATTCAATTATAAATTTAATTAGTTCCACCTTGTATGGCAACAAAACAAAAAATTTTGGAAGTGAATACTTTTGCAACTCATTGTCATCTACACTATGTTTGTCTTAACACATTATTATATACATGTAAATACGTATATTAACATTTGTGTACAATTGTAATTATGGTGACCTCCTGTAACATATATAATGTGCTTATTTCAACATCAATGTACCAGTTCAACATCCTATGGTAGTTTTATTTTTAGATAAAGTTATTGTTTATCTGTACACGTTGTGTTTTTTTCATGTTATGAAATGAAGATTATTTCACTATTCAGCTGAATATATTATTTCAGTAACAAGTCTGGATAAATGTTGTTTTTGTTCATTTCTGCTGGACTGACAAAAACAGTTGTCTTGCTTTAAAAAAGGAAATATGAAAATGTAAAAAACACCAATAAGTCTCACCCTGAACAGGTGCAGGTGAGGCTGCATGCTTACAGGAGCGCTGGCATGGAGCGGAGGAAAGGTTTGTAGTTTCCAGGGCAGGACAAGGAGCAGAGGCAGAGTGACTGGCTGGGTGAAGAGCAGGGGCAGGTAAGTGCTACTGCAGGTGAGAGGCAGAGCAGCAGAAGTGAAAATTTCTAAATTCCACAGCCAGTTTGCAAACATTCACATACCAAATTAAATAGTTTTGTCTTTGATGTTGTTTTTTATCTTTAGAAACCAGGTTGTCCAATTAAAATAGTTAACTTTATGATAAATTTCAAACAGCATGCCAAAAATTCTACCTCATATCTGCTGACAGAAACAAGGAACACCTGTTCATGTTAATGAGCAGCTGTGGAGTGAAGTAGTTCTGGGGAGGTCCAGAGTTATACTCCCCTGGATAATTTAGTTAATGAACTACTCAAACTGCATTTTCCAGCCATTTGAAGAACATTTTACTAATTGAGATTAACAAAACAACATAAACATATCCTGATGCATCTCAGTAACCCAGGTAGAAAAATCTAAAAGAAAAAAATAAGTATGTCCTCTGGGCTATGTCTCTGTACCCATCCAGAGGACATACTTAGTTTTTCTTTTTGAACATAAACATAAAATCAGTATTTTAAACACTGAAAACCAGACTTTAACCTGATTTTTATCTGAGATCATAACTGAAACATTATTAAACATTCATTATCCTTATTTTGTTTTCTATTTACGCACTGAGCACCAGTAGTTAGTCTTGACTGCATCRTATGATAATTTTACATCATCTCACTTCMTGTACTTGTAGTAGCAAAGCAGGTGAGAAACTCAAGTTGCAAGTTACCTCCATAAACCAGTAACCTGGGATTATTCTATGACTATACTCTGATAAGTTATACATCTTTTTTCGTACCCCATTTGTGGCACCCCCTAGATGCCAAATTCAGCTGATAGCCCACCCAGAGTGTTGCAGGAACAGGAGATGATACTGACACTCCAAAAAGAAAGCCTTACACCCACCATGTGAAAATACAAATTTTCTAGTATATGTAACAATACAAGGAAAATAATCCCTGTATTTAATAAAAACAGTTTGCATACACAATGTTGAAACAGCAATACTCTGTGTATGTTTCTGATGAGGGAATGACATTTTAACACAACATAAAGCTCAAAAAAGTTAATTTTGCATACTCCCACCCCCACCCGTCAAACTATATGGACATCTGTGTCTGCTCATGCCTTCATCCTGCTGCTTACACATGGTCTGCATGTCACTCATTGCACTTGTGGAAGGAAGTGTTTGGAAACAGTTTCTGGGAATAAGCAAGTTCCTGTAAGGACCGTTATCACTTCTGAGTCAGAGGAGACACAGCATGTAAAAGTGCTTCAGCAGACTTGCAGAACTCACACATATACAAGAATGAAGAAAATGAAATTTGGGAAAAAAAATTTAAGTCATGATATTGGAAAATGGAGACCAGAAAAAAAAAAACTGGATTAGGAGTCCCACAAAGAAAAAGTAAAGACAAGTTTTTGCGACAAAGTAATATACAGTGTGGTTAACTTTATAAAAGCCCCAAGATGGAGTGGACAGCTAGGCAGCAGACAAACTAAAAGTGACATAATTTTAAAATACAGTGAACAATCACATTTTACCAGTGAGTGACTGAAGAAATCTACGAGTAGCAGAGTTCAAAGTGTAGACAATAAACCCCAAACACTATTCATTATCTGAGTTTATTTCAAGTCATAAAAGATGAAATTTTTTCTTGTTTCTTCATACAAACATTAATCTATTCAGTATTTATCCTGATCTTAGACCTCAGTCGTCTTTTCAACATTGTGGCTATGATATTTATTGTACATAGAATTTTTGTTTTTTATGGAATGAATAAAGTTTGAAATTATATATATATGTATATATATATATATATATACGTATATACACATATATGTATACACATTTATATATATACATATATATACACATATATATATACACATATATATATATACACACACACACACACACACACATATATATATATATATATATATATATTTCATAAATATGTATTGGACATTTTTTAAAAATATGTATCATCTAACACTATGTAACTTTGATACTCAGCAAACTGTCATTTATATATTTGAAAATATTTAAGTGTAAATACAGTATCTATATAAAAAATCTGAGTTGAAGAACTTAGAATTTAAAAGTACTCGAAAGTGCTCACACCCTGGAATGTATCTATCAGGTTTTATGCARGCAAAAATACCCAGGGCGCAGGCAGGTTCAAAATTGGAAAACAAGGTCTTTAACTCAAATCAAAAGGCTGGCAGTGCAGCAAAAAAACTCATTTGAAGTCCAGGTTACAGAAAACACGGAGGAAGGACACRGACACAGTCAGGGCRGACTGAACAATGATCCGACAAAGACAGAAGACAAGAATCAGAATATAAAGCAAACAAATTAAGGGACAATGGGAAACACCTGGGGAAACACAAGAGGAGACAGGTGAGAGAGGGCGGGGCTGAGGGCAGAGAAACATGGAAACCAAAAAAAAAAAAAAAAAACCACTAGAAAATGAAGACAAAAACACCGACATTATGACGGTATCTTAAAGCCATAAAGTAAAACTCACAGTAAAAAAGTGCTATCTTCTGTAAAACGCTTTGTATTTTCTATTGGCTTAAGCAAAATTGTTCCTGAACAAACTTGTTTCCTTTGCTCAGGTAAACAAAGATGGATATGAAAACATCAGGATGGGAGAACAATAACGAGACTTAGGCATCTCACAAAACGTGCAGCTTTTACGTGACTTATCAATCCAAGCAACAACAAACGTGGACCAAAAGTGCTAAATGTTAGAACAAAAATGTATATCCAAGACATGAGAAATGCATTGAGACATTAAACAATGTCCAGTTTGTATGAAATTAGTTGTCAAGGGATCTGAACATCAGTTGCCTCTTGTGAAAAAAGAATGAATGCTGCTCTGTGTGGATTTGTTGTCATGTATATTCTCTGAGTACTTTAGCCTACTCTCATTGTCCAAAACTAATGTATAATTAATTAATGATTCTTTTTATTAGTGAGTGTAAAGGTGCACGGCTCTTAGCTTCGTRAAGGGTGTATCATTCCTTTCTCTACAAGACAGCTGGGAAACTCCAGCCTCTACTCAAACAGACAGAATGGATGAATTTTTTTGTCTTTTTTTTTCTCTTACAATTTGGAGGTTCTGGGAACCAATAAAATTTAATAGATAAAGCAGTCAAACTGTCTGATTACCTAATTACCTTATCTGAACAACTCACTCAGCAGTATGATGTGTAACTTATTATGTTTAGCCGGAAATATTTGATCCAGTTACGGTTAAAGGAGCAGCCTAGAGTCATATATGCTGATGCCATTTTAAAGCTGCTGTATCCAGTGCTTTATAACTTTCACTTTAATTTTTCTCAGCGTTGAATTACTGGTACCATGAATACAAAGTCAGCCTATCACAAGCCATGGGAGGACTTTTAGAGACAGACAATAAAAGTTCCAATACAAATAAAACACAGCACTGAGACCTGCATGTACACTGATCAAAGCTAACATAACACAGCACGAGGTGAGGTTTTTATTRCTAACATTTTTCTTTTTTTTAACATCAGTTTAGGTCATTTTAAAATCTTGACTACACTGGTTTGTGTTGAAGATATTCTTTCCTAAATTCCAAAACCACTTTTTTGTGCTTCTTCATTTTATCAAGACAAGTTCATTATTTGTTCAATATTTTGGATTATTAGYAGTGTTTTTATTATTGAGACTATTCCTCCTGTACTCTGTGCCAGAAATGTATTTGTCATATTGTTAAATAATTTCTTGACAATAATTTGTGTTTAAAATGTCACTTTATCTCAGATGAGCAGTGACTGATCCTCTTGACACTCAACAATCAGAGAGGATAGTAAAACCACAGGAGACTGAAACCATGTCTTCATCAGGAAATGGTGACAAAGGTAACATATGCCTTATTCTTCTGATGTATTTATTTAAAATGCCAATTCAAATCTGAAGATTTCATGGCCTTTTTCCAATTATGCCTGTGCCAATTATGACTTGTGCTAATTGGTGACCCAAATTCCATTCAGATTGGATCAGAAAACATCCTACTTGATAATGACAATGAAAAAATGTGAAAAAGTTTTCATCTCGACTGTATCTGTGGGTGGTTAGCACATCTTTGCCATTACCCACTTGGTCTGCATATCAGTCATTACACTTCTGGAAGGACATGGTTGGAAAATGTTTTTGGGAAAGAACAAGTTTCTAATGTAATGACAAATGTGACTCACAAATCAGATCACCTGCGGACCTCAAAGCTTACAGCAGTCTTTCTGAAAAAAGATCTCATGCATGTAAAAGAAACTGGTTGGATAAAAATGAGACAATAGCCCTTTTGAAAAAACATCCAAGTCATTTAGAAGTCAAATACAATTTTAAATTTACTGTATATATTGTTGAAGTGCAGAATGGTTAAAATGTGTTCTTTACAATTCTGACAAGTGTAATATGAATATCTGCATATTGAAATTATTACATTATCATCTGGTCATTCCACATGTTGCAGTAGTTTCAGAGAAACTGAGGTGTTTATTTTCTAAACATGATGTCCCAGTAGCTTTCAAACCCCAAAACACATTACGGCAAAGGCTGGTTCACCCCAAAGATCCAGTTCCTCAGCCAGAACTGTAAAGTAACTTAGTACAAATACTTTTTTATTGTACTTAAGTAGAATTTTTGGTATCTGTACTGTACTTGAGTAATTATTTTTCAGCCTAATTTTTACTTCTATTTCTTACATTTTCACAATTATCTGTTATTTCTACTCCTAAAATTAAACAAGGCAAGAAGTAGAAAGGCGTTACTTTTATGTCATTTTTGCTTGTTTTTATTCCAGCTTGTTATTATAAAAAATAAATACTAACCATATAAATTGTGCCTCCTAGATAGAGAGAATTTAATTTTGGTTGAATGAGAAGCATAAATACAGTATATAAAATTCTGATTCCATATTAGTTTGTACACAAACAAATCATGTCACACTCCAACAGAACATAGTTATTAAAATAAAAGGACTGTACTTAAGAAGTATTTGTATTTCATGAATTATATTATTGCATTTGGCCGCAGCCCTCAGATAGATTTTCATTTTGGGGAAAAGGTTTGTGCAGCCTTGATACAGTGCATCCTGAATTTAACATAAATTCTTTATCCATTTTTTGGGGAGGTCACCTCCTAATAAATGTCATTACGGAAAATCTAACTGCTCATTTTAAATCAATACTTTTACTTTTAATACTTGAGTAAAAGTATTAAAGTATCTGATTTTTTTGTACTTAAGTAATATTTCTAAAGGAGACTTTAACTTTAACAAAAATTATTTTTTGGTAAGATAATTTTACTGTTACTCAAGTAACACTTTGTGGTACTTTATACAACACTGTCCCAGGCACAAAGAGAGTAGTATATGCTGTTAAGTGTCAGGAGAACTGTGATTAGTTATACGTCGGAGAAACAAAGCAGCCACTGTTCAACAGGATGGCCCAAGACAGACGAGCAACATCATCAGGCCAGGATTCTGCAGTTTACACTCATCTACAGGCCAGTGGTCACTCTTTCAGGGATGAAGATGTTCTCATCCGTGATAGAGAGGAACGCTGGTTCATGAGAGGAGTAAAGGAAGCCATTTTTGTGAAGAAAAAACATCTGTCATTAAACGGGGGCAGGGAGGCCTTCGTATCCACTTGTTCTACTCTTACAATGCTGTTATTGCGAGCATGACTCAGCTCTCTGTGAGCATAAGGGATAATGATCATCAGGCTGATGTTCCTCTTTTGCATGTGAACAAACTGTTTGATTACCATCGTTAAATGTGTTTGTCCACCATGTAGAAGCACATGCTTATAAGGCTGAGTTTACCTGAAACTCGGTGTTTCTGGGAGTTGTTATGGCTTTGGCTTTGCATGATAGAGTTTTAACTTGCACTTGTAGATGTGGAGACAAACTATGTTCACTGACAAAGATGTTCTGAAGCGTTCCTGAGCCCATGTAGTAATATCCTTTACAGAATGATGTTGGTTTTTACTGCAGGGGATGAACGTCACAGACATTCAATGTTGGTGTCCAGGCTTGTTGTTTACCTGCAGAGATTTGTTTAGATTCTTTGAATCTTTTGATGATATATTCTTAAACTGTTGGACTTTTTTGCTCACGCAGTTATTCACAAAGTGGTGAACCTCACCCCATCCTTACTTGTGATCAACTGAGTCTTTCAGGGATGCTCCCTTTACCCAAAATTTAACAAGTAAAAACTTAATACAAGGAACAGTTTGAACACATAAGTTCTTCTGTTATCTATAAAGTTGTTTTTACTAGTTGATAAACCAGTAGTGAGAAGTATTTGGCAGTGGTATATTTCTCTAACTGAAATAAGTTTGTTTACAAAGAATCTCATAAAGTCAGCAATAATGAGAGAACCAGTATGACCAAATAGTAATATTAATTCAAGCTAATAAATCTGTGAGGAATTCAAATAAAAGTTTGCTGCCCTTTTTTATTGCTGTGTAATTCAATTTTCTGTCTTCTAAATTCCAGTTCACTTAGTTTATTTCTAAAGACCACATTTCTGATATAGTCCAGGATTTTTGTTGTTTTATCCTGAATTTTGACTTTGATAATATCTAATTGTGGTCTGGTGGATCAATAAATCAATGTCACACTCAGCTTTAGCACATAGCTTTATGTCATCTATGATGAGAAGACTCCTGATGATTGCTTTTTGAACCATTCTTTACAAAAATCTGACTGAAGAGTTCAGGTCCAGAACAATAGTGAATATTGCCTTGGTTTAAGCCACATTTGATGTTGACTTAAACTATCAACTTTGAATTGGCCTTTAGAGTTGTCTGGTTTTCATTGACTTTTTGATTAACAATTTTGGTGTCCTGTTGGTGTTATACAGTTCCAAGCCTGCCAGGACCATGACATGTGGTATTGAGTCATAGACTTTCTTATTATTTGATCTGACAGTTGTGACTGTTTTGTCTACCTGTAGTTGGGGCACCACTACTCAACACAACTACTTATACTTCTCATCCATATCACAACACATATTATATATATCACCATAAATACACCTCTGGTGTTTGTGATAGTTCCCTTCTAGACCCTTTTCCTGTACTGAGAAATTGCTGTTTTGTAGATGTTCTGCTCAACTTGGTTGCTTGCTCAGCAAAGTGATATTTAAGTGAAAGAACAAGTATCTTAAAATTACTTTGGTAAAAGTCGAAGTCTCCTCTAAGAATATTAACAGTGTTAAAGTATCTGACATTTATTTTACTTAAGCCTCAAAGGGAATTTTCTAATATAAAATGTGCAGTAAGTATTGCGTTAAAATGAAAGGTTAAAATTTCCAAAATTATATTTAGTGGGAGATGACCTCTACAAAAACAAATGAAAAAAAAAACATTTTCTAACTGTTATATTAAACTGATAATGTTGAAAATTTTGGGATGCACTGGACTACCTGTTTCAGCAGTCATCTTCATACTATGCTACATATGTCCTGCTGGAGTGTGATGTGGTTTGTGATTAAAAGCCTGACAAAAGTAAAGAAAACACTATATTACTGAAATCTCGGAATTCAAAATTCCTTGAAGGTTTGAAACCAAACAAGTACAGTAAAAAAAACCTACTTAATAGCTGAGTACAATGAAACGTATCTAGACACCTCAATATATGTAATAATTGTGCCTTTGGGTTTGGGATTGAAGACATCACTATTTATTTTCTTTATTATACTATACCTGTTGTTCTCTTGTTTAGTCCAGCTTCTAAGAGTTTCTTTTTTTAACTTTTTATAACATTTTTAATTAAAAAAAATGTTTGTAGAAGGTTGTTAATCACCCATTTATTTAAATCAGGTTTGTTGGAGCAGAAAAATATCTAAAACAAGCAGGAAAGTGGCCCTTGAAGACCAGAATTGGACACCCCTGACTTAGACCATCAATGTGTAAGGCCAGCTGAAGAATTGTTTTTGTAGATTCCCTCAGTATGGATTTGAGTCAAAATAAAAAAAAGGTAAGACACTTGATTGTTTCACTTGATTAAAAAATACAAAATGTTCGCATTTTCCAAACATTAAATTGTAATTTTTTTTGATTGTTTACAGCCTTTAAGTAATTCTTCAGAGGAAAACAGAAAGAAATGTTCAAAAGAAACAGAAACGCTACTCAGAAGACTTGGTTTTCAAAACAAAGATGAACAGAAGTTATCACCAGAGGACTTTCTTAAAATAAGTCGACCTTTGAAACAGACAGACATTTCTGAAAAAGATCTAGCTCAAGCTTTTCTTCAGAGCTTAATGATGTTAGATTACAGAGCCAGATACATTCCTGTACGGCAAAAACATCAGTCTGACTTAAGCCATGTACAAGCTTCTTCTGTGTCTGACAGTGTTAAAGCAGACGATGACTTAGATGCACTTTTCAGTACCCGCGTGGAGTTGAGCCAATATAAAGAGACACATGTGCACCCAATGGATGTTCAAATGGCAGTATTTCACTGTTCAAACAGCTTTCTTAAACAGAAAATGATCACAAAGTTGTCCCAATGCCAGTATGGCTTACCTTTGCTGGTCCCTGATCCTGTCACAATGAATATTGAGTGCACTTTGTGGACATTTAGACAAATAACCAAAACATGGAAGATAACTGAAAACAAAAATAATTCAAAAACCATCACCATGAGGAGCATGCCTATCTACAAAGCTGAAACTCCAATGGTTTTATTTTTCCGCCTGGGTTCATTGTCTGTGTCTAAATCCCAGTTGATGAACATGTTGATCAATGACCGCCACAATACATTCTTCCACAGAAACTGTCCAGGAAGTACTAAATCTCGTCATTTGATGGATGGTGTGGCAGAGATTGCCTGGTACTGCCCAGCTGGAAAACCTAACGATTCCTTTACAAACTGCATTGCTTTCTGTAATCTTCATGGCGATGCTTTGTCAGTTGAAAAACAACGAGAAACACTGACTGAAAAATCTTCAGTCACAGTTATTCTTGTGCCAACTTTGGAGAAAAGTCAGGGAAGTAGTACAGTCATCTCAACCCTGTACAAGTCTTCAAAACCTCTTATAATTCTTATTGGTGATGAGGACTTCAGTGCAGTTCAGATGAAACCACTAAAATACAAACTGGGTGTAAAAGACAGAAACCAGTCTGATGTTTCAGAAGAAGTGAAAAATATTATTGTAAAGATCTTGTCTGGACCCCACACTTCTTTCAAGCTTGAATCTATGGTCAAAGTTTCTGGCATCACAGTGGATGAAAAAGAAACAGTTTGCCAAAAGGGACAATCTGCTGCAATGAACATAGTAAAACTGATCGACAACAAGAATCTTGCCAACATCAAAAATCATTTTTTCCCTTGTCAAGGTCAGCTTTGGCACGACTGGTGCAAAATAAACAAGGAAATACACCATCTCAAAGGACATATTGAGAAGGAAAAAGTCAAAAAAATTGACCAACAAATGAAACTACGACAGGACCAGTGTACCGCTTCTAGTGAGAAACCCTGTAGTACATTAATGGAGTTATTCACTGACAGTCTCATGACTTTGCCACCAAAGGACAGAGAATTTTTCTTGAAATGGACTCAGATACTCATTGATGCCCTCTTTACAGATGATCTGTCTTTAATTCTCCAAAAGTATGATGAAGTATGGTCCGAAGTCTTAGAACTCAAAAAGCAACATGACAAATCTGACAAATTAAGACACAAACAAACAGACCTGGAAGAGTTGTCTAAAAAGCTGCAATCAGCAACCTTTGGCCTGGAGCACATCTTTAGAGAAATGGGACAAATCTATGAAGCCCATACATCTAAGAAGAAACAAACACAAAGCCAAAAGACTAAATGGACTAAATACCCTGAGCTGGCTGCAGATCTGATGATATCAGGACACCCGATGGAGCTGATGGATGGTGATGCAGGTCATGTGCCTTTAATATGGATCTTTAGTCTTTTACAAGAAGTCATCAAGAAACTGGGTGACAAGAGAGTTTTTGTGTTGTCAGTTTTGGGTGTACAAAGCAGTGGAAAGTCAACAATGCTGAATGCTATGTTTGGACTGCAGTTTGCAGTGAGTGCTGGGAGGTGCACCAAAGGTGCCTACATGCAGCTGGTTGAACTGTCAGAGGAAATCAAGAAAGATTTCAAGTTTGATTATGTTCTAGTTGTGGACACTGAAGGACTGCGTGCTCTTGAACTGGAGGGTAATAACACTCTTCATCATGACAATGAACTGGCAACATTTGTTGTCGGCCTCGGAAACATGACATTGATCAACATCTTTGGGGAAAATCCAGCTGAGATGCAGGATGTCCTGCAGATAGTTGTTCAGGCGTTCATGAGGATGAAGAAAGTCAATCTTACTCCAAGTTGTGTGTTTGTTCATCAGAATGTTGCAGACATTTCAGCAGCAGAGAAAAATATGGAAGGAAAAAGACGTTTGCAAGAAAAACTGGACAAGATGGCTCAACTTGCTGCCAAAGAGGAGGAGTGTGATGCAGAGTGTTTCAGCGATGTCATTGCATTTGATGTGCAAAAGGATGTAAAATACTTTGGCCAGCTCTGGGAGGGAAGTCCTCCAATGGCTCCTCCAAATCCAGGCTATAGTGAGAGTGTCCAAGAACTGAGGAACATCATTCTATCTAAGGCCTCATCGTCTCCTGGGATAACTCTGTCACATTTCAACAACAAAATCCAGGATCTGTGGAATGCCTTGATGAACGAACACTTTGTTTTTAGTTTCAAAAACACCCAAGAAATTTCAACATATAGAAAACTTGAGGTCCAGTATGGAAACTGGACTTGGGACCTGAGGAATGAGATGTTGACCATTGAAAACCAGCTTTATCTCAGAACTGAGAAGGGACAGCTTGACAATCTGAAGCTCAGCCATCTTTTTGAAGAAATGAGAAAAACATATGAAAAAATAAAAAAAGACATTGCAACTTATTTTGAGACAGACAAAGACAAAGACATTTTGGTTCAGTGGCGGGGGAAATTTGAAACCAAAATCAAAGAGTTTCATGAGGAGCTCGTAGGAGGAATGCAAAGAAAACTGGATGAAGTTATCCAGCAGAGAAATGCTCGTACAAACCTTGACAAGAAGAAGACAGAGTTTGAGGAGAAGCTGCTCCAACAGAGCAAAGAGCTCGCTCACCAGTTCAAAGGCATTGCAAAAGATGAAGAGAAACTCAATTTTCAGTTCAATAAAGTTTGGAGTCAATGGGTTAAAGAATTAACATCAAATGCAAAACCCATAGAGGGTATAAAACTGGAGAAAGACCAGTCAGCTGTCCTCCAAGAGCTTGGCATTGAATTGGATCATATTGATGAATCAAAAAAAAGTCAGAGATACAAAGACTTGTCAGAAGCTGGAGATTATACTCATTACATAACCTTTAAAAAGAGCATGGAAGGTAATGTAAATTATTTGATAGCAAAATTTTCTTCATGTGAACAACAGACACTGATCCGATCTTTCATTAATGATGTTGAACAAGACTGTCTGAAGTCCATTGAGAGCAAACCTGTTGCAACAAGAGGCTACAGATCAGCTTATTTGCAGGAAGTGGCCAAAAATATTCAAAAGAAAGTGGCAGAGTTTCAGACGAGGCAGAAATTTACATTTAAAAAGGAGTTTACAGTTGATTTGTCACTGTATGTGTTTGACAGAGCAGCAAATTGGATTTTACAGTCTCACAAGACATACAGAGATAACAATGATATAGTCACTGTTTTGAACAGCAAGAAAACAGAATATTACAACATTTTCAGGAGTTTTTGTAGAGGCAACTCCACTGCTGTTGTGTTTGGAGAAATCATGAGTAAAAACTTGAAGGTCTCCACTTTTGAGGCTGTCTGTAACAAAACTGGTGTTGAAATTGCTGGAGAGATGAGGTGCAATGTTCCAGCATTCAGTGGAAACAGGTTGAACTTGGAGAAACATGTGTTGGCATGGCTCGCAGAGAAAGAAGATTTTAACAGTTTCATTACCTACATCAGAAATCCAAGGGACCAAGTTGAAACTTTTATCAAAGATGAAGTGCAGAAATACATGTTCACAACATACAAAGACAAAGCTCTAAATATTCTGAAGAAAAATGTCGAGAACATTAGCAAATTTGTCTGTCAAGCGTTGTTTGAGGCAACAGAGAACGTCAAAAAGAACCACGGAGACACAGACATGTGGGTGAAGGAGTTTTCCCATGCACTGAAACCTAACCTGACACTTGACACCATTTACTGTCAGAACTTCAGGGATATCAACAATTTTGACTTTCTTAAAGAAGAATTGGAGAAAGACTTTGTTGATGTCACTGAAAACATGAGCCTCCTCTCCCTGGATGCGGTGATGAACTGCAGGCAGAAACCTGACCAAATCCTCATTGATCAGCTGTGTGACTGCTGCTGGGAAAAGTGCCCATTCTGTTCAGCAGTTTGTACCAACACGCTGAAAGACCACAGTCCTGAGAAACACAGTGTTCCTTTTCATCGACCTTCAGGAGTTAAAGGCTATTACAAAAGAGGCACAATAGATCTACTCATTGATTTCTGCACAACTCTAGTTGCAAGTGACAAAACTTTCCACCCTGAATATAACTCAAGTGAGAGTATTCGCTTTAAACAGTATGCAGATGCCGGAGAGAAATATGCTTCATGGAGCATTACTGCTGATGCATCCATGCTGACTTACTGGAAGTGGTTCATTTGTCGCTTTGAAAAGCACCTGGAAGACCGCTATAAAAAGAAATTTCAGGGCAAAGGAGAAATTCCYGATGAATGGAGAAACTGCAGTAAAAAAGAAGCCATTGAAAGTCTGGATGAGATGTGTAGGTTGTAAAAAACAAAACAGGGATGGTGTCAAAAGTAACTCACTTAAGAGTCCTTTCACCATTTATAAAAGGGCCTTTATAATTAAAAAGACAGAAATACTGGCGTGAAGTTGCTCTGAAATCAGTGAAGCAACTACAGTTTATAATTTTATTATAGTGCTTTTATTCAATAAAATATATAGTTGAACAACAATGCTTTGTAACAGTCCAAGTAACTAAATGTTTGATGTTTAATTTGGTTTTGTTCATGAAATAACATCAGCTGATGAATAAAACGTTCATCAGCACAATATTTTTTTCAGGAGAGACATTCTGAAAATTTTAAAATAATGGATTTATGTAGAATTTGTTGATGATAAATATTCAAACTTTTTTTTGATTTACTGTGTCTAACAG
>NW_013952498.1:991204-992370 GCF_001266775.1 Austrofundulus limnaeus | reverse complement strand
TGTGTGTGTGTGTGTGTGTGTGTGTGTGTGTGTGTGTGACAGAATGTAAGTAACATATTTTCAGTGTTAAAAATAGAATGTTCATTGTTCTAAGAAATGTAAGTTGTTTTGTAACTAAGAAAGTGCATTGGTAAGCTATAAGGCAAGAAGATGATGGGAAAAAATAAACAAACACTGATGGCACAGGAAAACTGTAAATCTAAGGAAAAGGGTGATGCCATGTATTGATTGGGGTGTTGCCGGGGCTTACGTGATGACGTAGATGGGAGGGGGACGTTAAGTGCATGTGTTTAGTTTTAAAAGGTGAAGATGTGACGAGGTGGTGGATGAAGATGGTCCAATAAAGATAACGAACGGATACTGCTTGATTCAATACAGAATGTCCTGTCTAATTAAGTAATAAGGAGGACATGCGACAAATGACATTTATAAAAGCAAAACTGGTAGATGACGATCTGGAAATACACTAGAAACAACAGTTTTTTATCATAAACAAAAATACACATCTTGAAATCAATGATACTATGTTGTGTTGTTGTTTTTATTTTTATAACACTGCACCCAAAGAGAAACGTCCACAATGYCGCTGTGTCATGTACAATGACAACTGACTTGTTATTCTGTTACAACAGGTGTAAAGTGAAACCGGAAGTAAAAATAGATCAATTGCAAAATTCTACAAAATAAAACAGGAAGTAGAACTAACCAAGAAAAGAAAAGAAAAGAAAAGAGAAGAAAAGAAAATACGACTAGAAAAACGTGTCTAAACTAAAATGTATATAAAACGACATGTATTTAATTRTTTATTTATTAAAACTGGATTGTTTTGTACACCTGCAAATTTTTCAGTGTTATGCAACCAATAACGCAAAATTAATTCAAAAAATTAATCAAAAAACATTACCTGCGTGACCTTTTTAATATAAACAATAACAACGTTGAAATTATTTGTGTTTATTTAAAATAGAAAAAATATATACATATAAACAGGGAAAAACAGAAAGGTCACGTTGCTATGGTGACACACAACAACTGGCTCAGGCTAAGCGTCGGCGCTGTTTGGTGAAGAAGAAATTAATTCTTACAAAAGAAAAGCTTTTTGTGGAATTCCTTCGAAAGAAAGACTACTTGCAGATAACGTAAGAGTTACTTTTTTACTGTTTTTA
>NW_013952498.1:988506-991194 GCF_001266775.1 Austrofundulus limnaeus | reverse complement strand
TCTCTCTCTCTCTCTCTCTCTCTCTCTCTCTCTCTCTCTCTCTCTCTCTCTCAAAATTGCAAAGTTAATAACAAAAACACAAACTGTTTTGCTTCTTTGTTTAGGAGGAAAAAAGGTTGATCAGGATAAAAAGTGTTTGGTGAGTAAAAAAAACAGTTCAAGCATAGGCAGTATAGGCTAAGGGTGCCGTCTATCTGCTTACTCAGGTTTAAGAAGGTAACTTGTTCTGTGGTTTTCTCAGCTGCTTTGTTTCAACATGAGGTGTTATATGGAGCAGAGGATGTTTCGTGATACAAGTATCATATGATGTATTCAAGATTAACTACTGGTGCTCAGTGTGTGAAAAGTTCATGTTAAAGTCTGGTTTTCAGAGTTCTACCTTCATAAAATACTGATTTTATGTTGTTTCCCCCATAATTTAGTATAATGCTCTTCAAATATCTGTAAAATGCAGAGTTTCAAGTAGATCTTTTGCAAAGACTTCTGAGGTAGAACACCCATGGACCCCCCCTAGAACTGCTTCAGTCCACAGCTGCTGGTTAACATGAACAGGTGTTCCTCATGTCAGCAGATATTGACAGGTATGAGGTAGACTTCTGGTATTCTGTTTAAAAAAGATTAAATTGCTAAGCATTTTAACTGGACAACCTGGTTTCTTGAGATAAAAAATAAAATCTAAGACTAAATTATTTAACTTAGTATGTGGATATTATGAATGTATGCAAATTGCCAATAAGATTCAGAAAATTGAACAAGGGGTGCCACCTGAAATCTTGCCTAGGCTGGTGCTGGCCCTGATTGCCAGGGTTTTAAACTAAGTCCATCTTATGTTGAAAAAAGACAGCTTTATGGTTTATTTGGGTAAACTTTAAAAATAATGTTATGCTGATTTTTCGGATTTTTTAGAGATGTTAAAGTCAGAYACTGTGTTGTGAATGTTACTACCACGTTTAATTACAGCTCAAAATCTGTTGTTTTTGTTGAGTAACATCAGTTATCTGGAGCAACCATTTAAAATTTGGTGACTCCAAAGGTTATTCACTACATCCAACAAAAAATCATTAGTGTCTGCCTTTACTTTGGCAGAAAATGATCAAGAACATTCAACTCACCCACCRTCTGTAAATTTAATTTCCTTTTGTTCTTACAGTAAGTTTATTTTCCAGCAAATGTCCCAACTGTCTTTTGAGCTGGAGAACAAGCAGAGTTTTATTACTCTGTTGCAGACTGTGGAGAAAATGAAGGGGGAAAAGAAGTACGTCCGTGCAAATGTTTGATTATAAAATAATTCTATTAATTTGACAGTGTCTAATGTGTGCTTGTGGGKGGGGGGGCTTATCTCTTAATTCAGAAACACACAGCTAGACCTGGAACAGAAAAAGCAGATGGAACTGAGGCAACAGAAGATCGTAGACAAACAGGATGAACTGAATGTGCGAGGTTATGTCTTCACAAATTCTTGTTAGAGAGCAATGAAGTCTCCAAAATGTTATGGAGTTAACACTCGAATATTCTGTCCTCCTCAGAAATTAACTTCTGTCTACAAAGAACTGAAGGACAAAGTAGTGAAAAAGAAGATTGAGAACCTCACGTTAGGAGTGAAAGACGAGGCTGGCATCATGGATGACATGATCTACGAGGCTGGCATCATGGATGACATGATCTACCAGACACAGATCCGAAAGGCTGAGATCAAGCAGATTGAGGCGGGGCACCTTCAGAATGAAGTTCAGGACAAGCTAAAAGTATATCCATCTTTATTTTTCATTCTGCCATCCCAGAAAAATACACGGCAAATGTCCTCCCTCACTGAAAACATTATCTAAACCCTCTTCTGTCACCTCCTTTACTCCCAGCTGCTGCAAACACAGCTGACAGAAGAGAAGGGAGCTCATGAAGAGGCAATGAAGTTCTTGCAAAATCGGAACAAGGTTGGTACTGCAACATTACTGCCAACATGAATTTGAGTGTTTCTAGAAACTGATACTAGTTTAACTGGAGTTTGAATGATCTGCTTAGTTTAATACTGTGTGGTGAGAAGACAAAGACCAGTTCAGTTTACAGTACCTGAAAGTTTTCACTCCCTTGGATGTAGCTTGCTTTTACWGCTGACATAAATTGGTCTTGGTCAATATAAATAGGTCTTTTTGACAAAGGAATCAAAATTTCTGCAGAGTAAAAAAAATATGCAACATAAAATAGAAGACTTTGACATTTTAAAGCAGATCAAGTGACATTAATTCACCCAGTGACTGTTCTAATTTAACTCTGAGAAAAGATTATCGAAAAGTACGAGTCAGGGCCTGAAGCCATGACATAAACCTCCCTAKGAGTTCTGTAAAGTTATCCATTATCAGAAAATGGAGGGAATATGGACTGTCRGCTAGAGCCGGCTGCTGAGTCTGCCACATGTCGACTGACAAACTAGTCAAGATTTACTCTTCACGACAGCACGATGGCTCAGTGGTTAACGCTGATGCCTCACAGCAAGAATGTCCTGAGTTTGATCCCCGGTTCTTTCTGTGTGGAGTTTATACGTTCTCCTCGTGCTTGTGTGGGCTTACTCCAGGTACTCTGGTTTGCACCACACCCCCCAAAAACATGAACAATACATTGGGCCTCATGCAAGAACATGTTCGTATTCTTATCCTAAATTTCCCTTACTTTTGTTTGTACAAAGGGTTCGTA
>NW_013952498.1:986804-988385 GCF_001266775.1 Austrofundulus limnaeus | reverse complement strand
ACATAAAACAAGGGTGAATATACACACAGATCTTTTAGAAAAAGTCTGATTAATCCTTGGTTAAGCTCTAAAAAGGTTACACAAACAAGAAGAATACATGAAAAAGTTTTAACCACTGACCTGGATTTAAGTAAAGTCCAATAATTCTTTATTTAATTTGTGCAACTTGTTTTGAGCAGAAATATCAAACAGTGACAGTTTAACACTAAAAACAGGAAAATAATCCTAATCCAGATTATACACTGAATCATAACTTTATGATCATACACTTACGTACAGTTACAGGTAATAAACAAGTCTCTGAGAAAATAAATCCTCCAAACCCCAGTTTTTTAAATCCATCACAGAGTGATGAATCGTTACAACCGCTGCCAAGTAAAATTTCCCAGTCCTCCCCCCTCACCACCACCCTCACCRCTGACAGAGGCAGGAAGACCCAGTGTTGCCCAACAGCGACAGCCACAACTCGAAGGAACTTTGTTCTTGCCGTTTGACTGTGCTGAAATTTTTTTTACAACGCTGTAATGACAGTTTCATAGAAGTCATGAGATCAGAGCAGAAGCAAGGATGTCAGAARGTTAAAAAATAAMTAAATGGGTTGACAAATCCACGTGAAATGAACAGCATTTGGTTCTCACAACAACCAAACCAAATCGTAAAAAATGGGAATAACAAAATGAAATGGAGAAGTGAAACTGTTTGTGCTGGGATCCTGCCACACACAGTGTCGACCTCACTTAGCTCCATGTGCATGCGGTTGTTGTCTCCGATGATGATGTAGTTGAGGCCTGAGCCATGGATGCTGATGTTTAGACGCTGTTCGTGTGGGAGGGGAGGTACCGGAGTGGGGGTCTCTGTGGTCCCCTGCTGATCGTAGCAGCAGCTGCACCTCGGCTGACCTGCGACGCGTGGACGGGTTTGGATGGTTGTGAACAGAAATGGCTGCGAGGTGCGGCATGGAGTTGTGATTCACTGGGCTTCTGGAGCTGAGACTCCTGCATCAGAGGGCACCGTTCAGGTGGAGCACATGGGAAGGGGTCCCCGATGACACAGTCAGTGAGGGAGGAGTTGTTGATTTTGACAATAAAAACAGTTGACGGTGAGTGTCAGAGGAGCGCTGTCAGTGAAATGCTGAAGTAAAATGAGGATGAGAGTCTAAATATAGGAAGTTGTTTTGAGTGACGTAGAGTTTTAACAGAAATTCCACATGAATTAAAATGTAGGTTACCTTTTGTACTTTGCTCCCTGGGTTGAGGTGTCTGAATTGTAAAAGCAACAGAAAATATATTTTTAATGACRTTAAACTGCTGTTTGTCATCCAGTCTCTATCCTGAAACAATAAGATYAATGAAGGGAAAGTAAAACTGTATTTAATTCAGTTTCTAAAAATATGGCTGAGCCAAATCATTACATAAGCGGTTTATTTACCTGGACAGCTCTTGGCCTTCTCAGAAAATGGTTGCAGAAAACTTTGCAGCTTCTCTGAGCCATCCAGAAGCATCTGATCTCATTCACCATTTTATCTGTGATAATCAGCATTTCTTGATTCTTGAAAGTCTGTCTTTGGACTTACTTTGGCTT
>NW_013952498.1:984720-985824 GCF_001266775.1 Austrofundulus limnaeus | reverse complement strand
TTCCAGTGGTGTGAATCTGTTTTGAAGAAACACTGCTCTGTCTTCATTTCTCTGGCTGTTAATCAGTTGTTTTGATTCCAGCTGTCACTGCATTATTCTCCTTGCTGGTGGAGAAAAGGCATTTCTTTGTAACTCTGACCATCCGTTGTCATTTAAGAGCTGAATCCTTCCTGAGAAATTTTTTGGTCTGGCCCCAACAGAGTTACAGCTTGACCTTCAGAAGCAGCTCCCATCTCCTCRTCCTGTGGATCTCTCCTCTCAGCCTTCTCACCCATTCGAACACATGTTGAGTCCTCCAAAGCATTCATCTCTTCAGAGGTGCCCAAAGTGGGGCCCGCATGCCAATTTTGGCCCACCAAGCCATTTGATTTGGCCCACCAGCAGTTGTCCTGGTTATTAKATTGCAATCTCCTGTCCTGTGTAGAAACACTATATTTCCACTTTTCAACTATTGGTCCAATTATAGGTACAAGGAGCTGAAATCTGATAGTCTTAACTCATGGCACTCACTTTATTTTTGAATTATGTTAAGATTGAACATAAAATACAAGTAACTACAAGAGACATTTAGATTTAAGCACACATCTAGATTTGCACACCTTGTACTCATACCACACTTGTAACACATATACTCAAATTTTAATTTATGAAAATCCCATGAGCCTTTGCTGCCCGAGCACATGTTGAATTTTCTCCATGTCCACGGGCTGAAAAAAAAAAGAATGTGGGCAACCACATTGGCTGCTAGCTTATTCATAAAAATAAAACAACTTAAGAAGTATTTGCATTTCATGTATTATATTACCGCATTTGGCCCGCGGCCCTCAGACTGATTTTAATTTTGGCCCTCTAAGGGAAAATGTTTGGGCACCCCTGTTCTAGACGATGAATCTTGAGCTCCAACACCTTCACCTTTTGGAGAAGCTGGCAAAAATCCTCTTTGGAAAAGTAAGGAGGYATCTTGAAGCTTTTCTGTACTCACTCTCAGCAGATGATGTTTCAAAATCTTCTCAGGTTCTTCAACAGCAAAAAATAAAATCCAATGTTCTCTGCTTATTCAAGATCATCCAGCATGTTTGTGGTCACCAGCGTATTTCTGTTGTT
>NW_013952498.1:976027-982705 GCF_001266775.1 Austrofundulus limnaeus | reverse complement strand
GTCCACCTACGATGTTGCCTTGGTCTGTCAATCTCCTAGTGGATCCTGCCGACAACGCCAACTGTTATGGAAATATTTATTTAACAAAGACAGAAATACATGGTCCAAGAATGAAGGAAGTCCATGGAATGATCAGCTGAGTTTTATTTGCAACAACAGGAACACAGAGAACGACATCAGACTGCCCCCTGCTCTCTGCTCCCATTTCTGCTTCTGAGGCAGCTGAGGCCACATATATACTGTTTAACAAATACCATTATGTCATCTTAATAAAGCAAGGTTTCATCCTAAGGAAATGCTGGGTCAAGGAAAAATACAAAGATAAACACAAGTGRTATCTAAGAATGATTGTTGTTAGCASATCTTGTTCTGACTTTAATCATTCTATCTGCTGATAAACAGCATGTCATGAAAACTTAGGTCATTAAAGTATGTCATGAATTACTGGCTTGAACCTAGAAGTATTATTTCCATCAATTCAATTCAGTTCAAAATTCAAAAATACTTTATTGATCCCAGAGGGAAATTAGGTAATCACAGCTTCTAAAAGGTTTAGTTTTAAATAGACTTAGCTGTGTTGTTTGACTCCTCCATTTCTTTACTGGTTTACTTAGGGACCTGCCCTGCYGTACTGAATATGGCGTTGACCCAACGGTAAGCACACATTCAATGAGCACACCAGCTGAACATTTGTTCATACACAGCCTGACCCATACATGTCAACCCCTATGGAYGTTTACCTGTATAATGAGCCCCAAAAATCCATAATTTTTGCTAAAACAAAATCTGTACTACTTGCACCCGTGCGAGGGTGGGGTGCTGTCGGCCGGGGAGGTGACAATGTCTGCTGCAAAGCAGGAGGGACGGAGAGCAGAAGAAGTGGATAACTTATTTCTAATCTTATTTCTAGCAGAAGAACAGGTTGGAAGATGGTTGCTTGATGTCATTAGTTTTAAAAAGTTCTACAGGCTCAGACATGTTAAATTAATTTGAAATTGTGTTTTTGAAAAAAAAATCCATAAAACTTGAAAAAAAATCGAAAATAGAGTCCATCTCTCCAAAAGCAAGCTATCTCGTTTTTATCCAGAAATCACATACTGTGACAAATGTAAAACTGCTGTGGCCACACTGGTCCATATGTACTGGTCCTGCCCTGCACTCGGTCAGTTCTRGACAGATGTTTTCCATACAATGTCCAGGCTGGCCGGAGTGGCAGTAACACCTAGCCCTCTCTTGGCTCTTTTTGGCTTCAGTGGTGGGGGGTTGCCTATACCAGCCTTTAAACGACAGGCACTGGCATTTTGTTCGCTGTTAGCGAGGCGTACAGTTCTGACCAGGTGGAAAGGTGCTGCTCCTCCGACTCACAAGCAGTGGTTATGTGACCTTATGTCGTGTTTGAAACTGGAAAAAATTAGATGCTCTCTCCAACACTCAACCAGTAAATTTGAAAAAACATGGGRGCCCTTTCTTGACTCATTTCAGAACATGCAATAATGTTCCAGATTAATTAAGTTAATTCTTTTTATTAGAATACGTTCCATTTCTGCCAGGGATAGGAACGTAGTGCGTGGATCTAGTGTCCTGGGTGGGCTAAATGGGATTACTTTGTAGGGATTAATTTTCTGTATATTGTACTATTTTTTTCCTTTTTTTTTTTTTCCTTTTTTTGTATCTGTGTTGGATAAACACTTCTTTGTATTCACAAACTGTATGTATAAAAGGAAAAACACTTGATAAAAAGACAGTGATTAAAAAAACTTGAAAAAAATCAGTGAGATTGCTCTATACGTCCGAAAAATTATGGAAAATCCATATAAATTACGGACAATCTGTACAACTTGACCAACCCAACTGCACATTCAATGCATGTGTATTTGCAGTTCTGGCATTGTTGCACATATTTTATATCTGATATTCTTTTTTGTTGTAATTTTTTTGGAATTTTTGTAATCTTTGAGTATATTTATTTGTTTTATCTATATTTTTGAATAGACCGGGACCTTGGGTACAGAATTTCATTCCACCACATGTATGTGTGTTGCGAATGACAATAAAACTTCCTTGAATCCTTGAAATGTGGAATCAGCCAATCACATGGCAGCAACTTAATGCATTTAGGCATGTAGACATGGCCAAGACGATCTGCTGCAGTTCAAACTGAGCATCAGAATGAGGAAGAAAGGTGATTTAAGTGATTTTGAACGTGGCATGGTTGTTGGTGCCAGAAGGGCTGGTCTGAGTATTTCAGACATTACTGATCCACTGGGATTTTCACCCACAACCATCTCTAGGGTTTACAGAGAATAGTCAGAAAAAGAGAAAATATCCAGTGAGCAGCAGTTCTGTGGGCACAAATGCCTTGTTGATGCCAGAGGTCAGAGGAGAATGGCCAGACTGGTTGGAACTGATAGAACAGCAACAGTAACTCAAATAACCACTCGTTACAACCAAGGTCTGCAGAAGAGCATCTCTGAACACACAACATGTCGAACCTTGAGGCAGAGGGGCTACAGCAGCCGAAGGCCACAACAGGTGTCACTCCTGTCAGCTAAGAACAGGAAACTGAGGCTACAATTCACACAGGCTCACCAAAACTGGACAATAGAAGACTGGAAAAACGTTGCCTGGTCTGATGAGTCTCGATTTCTGCTGCGACATTCGGATGGTAGGATCAGAATTTGGTCAACAACACGAAAGCATGGATCCATCCTGCCTTGTATCAACTGTTCAGGCTGGTGGTGGTGCAATGGTGTGGAGGACATTTTCCACTTTGGGTCCATTAGTACAAACTGATCATTGTGTCAACGCCACAGCCTGAGTATTGTTGCTGACCATGTCCATCCCTTTATGACCACAGTGTACCCATCTTCTGATGGCTACTTCCGGCAGGATAACGTGCCATGTCTTAAAGCGTGAATTATCTCAGACTGGTTTCTTGAACACAACAATGAGTTTACTGTACTTGAATGGCCTCCACAGTCACCAGATCTCAATCCAATAAAGCACCTTTGGGATGTGGTGGAACACGAGATACACATCATGGATGTGCAGCCAACAAATCTGCAGCAACTGTGTGATGCCATCATGTCAATAAGGACCAAAATCTCTGAGGAATGCTTCCAGCACCTTGTTGAATCTATGCCATGAAGGGTTAATGCAGTTCTGAAGGCAAAAGTAGGTCCAACCCGGTACTAGCAAGGTGTGTGTATATTCTCCTTGCTCTCCATCAGTTTGGGGTCCCAGACTGAAAAACATTGAAGATTCCAGATTTCACTTATTCTTATTCTAAAATTATTTAAATAACCTCAACTGTATAAAAACACACAGATTCATCCAAGTTAATATAATATTTATTAAACAAAAAATTTGAAGCCAAACAGGAAAAAGTTGTGTGAAAAACTGTCCATCCTTTTTTACAGGATTGAGAGAGAGAAAGTTCAGGTGATGATCAATTGTAGTGATTAACTGATCATCATCAATGTGAACACTTTTATAAAAAGCGTGAGTTTTGTTAGTTTGTTTACCTGGAGCACACAGGTGTGTGATAACACAATGCCAAGGAGGAAAGACATCACAGCAAAACCCCATGATGACATGGTTAAAGACTATCTTTATCCAATATCAGTTTTGTGTTRTTTTGAAAAACCACATGGACTACGAAAAACTCTTAATGATGAATATTTTTAATACAATAACAGTGTTTCTCAAACTGGATCTTAAACCAAATTGTTTTAAATTCAATAGACATCATGCAACAGACAGCTGTGTCTCTTAGCAGATCTTAAAGCTYGTCAGTTTGAAATCGCCTTTCACTCGAACGTAGGTGATGACATCCATACCAACACGATTAGGAAACTGGACTTCTTGTCCATCAGGAAGCTCTACTTCAAACTCATCTCCAGACAGCTTTAACTCAATCTAAAATAGAAAAAAATAGCATTTTATTCTTCAATAAATACATAAATCCCAACAATAAGTATAAGAATAAAAATAAGAATATACAGTATATGACCAGAAAATTGTTTAGGTGTGCATAGTTGCACTAAATAAGAACTTGGACTAAAGATCTGAAGCAAGACTTTCTTTGATATGTTTGCCATCTTTTTTGGCTTCTTCCTCACCTTTACATCACTGCCCCTCTGTAGAGGATTGTGTATTTCCCGTTTCTCATCGCCCCAACATCCAGCAACCTTTGAGTTGCACACAAGGACAGCTCCATCCGAGTCATCATCAAAACGGGGRTTAAAGTGCAGCGCCAGGTCATCTGAGTCACGGCCAAGGTCAATCTGGAATCTGAGCAGGTCATTGATTAGATTTGCTTTAAGTGCTTACTGAGACCAGAGGCACATATTTAACAGTAAAGTAAAAAAAATACTAGACTTATAAGAACTAACATTTTGGGGGGTTGATTTGAATTTTCTAACTGCTGAAAAAACTTATAGGCTACATGAATATCTAAGCTGTTCCTGATATTAACATAACATATGAAAATAGTATCTGAATTGTTTAAATTTATGAATTAAAAATAAATTAATCTTTTGCTAAACTCAACCAATGATACTGGGAGCAGATGTTACAACGTCTCTTAGTTCTGGGGTCTAATTGGTTGATATTTAAAGGAGACATAATGCAAAATTCAATGTTTTGGCTGTTAGTTATATTTTGTTGTTTACATGAAGTGACAGAACATTAAAATGCAGTCTATCCTTGTGGTTCGAAGATACCTTTATATTCTGTTTCGGTCATTTTTTTCCCAACCCTTTCAGTTTTTCACCATTTTTGCTGATGTTTTCTGAACAGTATGTAACAGTATTGGTGACAGAACTGCCAAATCTGGTATCAGCTACAATTTTGTCATTTTCTTTTGCTTTTGCTTTTGGGTCAGACTCTGGCTCCAACATGTAAGGCTGGATGAACAAGTCTTCTGTTGTTGACATCATTTACTTAATTTGTGAATAAAACGTTTCTGCGCTGCTACAGTCGTAAAACTCTCTATAAAACTGAGACCCAAACTGAATGATTTAAATGTGAAAACAGAGGATACAAAAGCAGGATATGTCTTCTTTAACAAGCACTACGAGTTTCTGCTGATACTTTGTAGCCCAGAGAGCATGTTGTTCTTTGACAGGACTTGTAACTTTTTATTTGTTGGACAATCGATCGATCGATCGATCAACACGATTGATCGATTGATTGATTGATGCCATTGGCCTATGAAGTTTTTGTTGGACAGTGTTTCAACTTTAGGCTTTAAACCCACTTAAGGTATTCACAAAATGATCTGAATCACACTTACACAGACAATAAAATAATTTCATTTTTTGACTTACCTCTCAGCATCGTGCAGAATTTCCCCCTTTAGTTTCAGCTTGTCACCAGCTCTCAGGTTCACGTTCTTCAGTTCAAGCTGCTAAATAAAATATATTGGTAAAAATTGCATTAGTCATAGAGGCGCTTATTGAAGAATGTCTTTTTTAAACATTTTTTTTAAACATCCTTTTTAAACACTTTGCTTTTTGTAAATGAAAAGTTACAGGATTCGATTAATCAGCATTTTAAAATGTATTGTTACAGAAAAGCAGGCACAGATTAAACTTACCATGCTCATACTGAGTGCTACTCGACAGCTGTGGAAGAAGCAGGAAGATGATCTTTAGACACTGACAACTTTGCTTCATGGGCAACAAAAAGTGGTGTGACTGTCAATGTTCACACAAGAATACCACATGACTTAATTTTTTACAGTCTAACTCAATCGTATCATCCTCACGACTGTCACAAAAGGTCCTTTTAAATGCCAATATAACTGTTTAATCATTGCTTTAAAACTCCTTTTGTAAATAATACAACCAGCATTATTGATCCCTAAATAGTCATTGAGTAACAGGAGTCCTTGTGGTCAGACACTGTTTAATTATTTYTAGAGAGGGATCCATTTATTAACCAAGAAAATGAAAAAGTCATTGTTCACTATCAAGCCAAAACATCTATTGAATTTTGTTGCAATTCAGGAGATATTCAGTCAGTTTCGGTACAAACGCTGCATCTTGTCAGATGCTCTAATGAATTTAATTAGTCTGATTCCACCAAAATGACAATACACATTTTTTAAAGTTATTTTGTTAGATATGTGGAATTAAAATACGATACAGTATTTTGTTTTGGTACTGACTAATTTTATCATCAACCGTTTAGTTAAATTGGATCATATTTTTCAGCTAAATGTACCACTCTTTTGAGCAACAATCACAATAAAATGGAGTATGGATATTTAAAGTAAAACATCATAAATGGCTGTTATAATTGCAAACCATTTGTATCATCAATGAGTCAAACACCATTGAGGAATTAATGTTTTTAGTGCAACATTTTGAAACATGAGGGGTTTGGAAATGATTAAGGAGAAGATGGTGTATCATGGTAATAGATTACAACATTTAAAAAAAGCTTTGTTACAATACGACATAGCTAGAAAAAATAGTTTTATGCGTTTTGTGTATTTTATTTAAACATGTTCTAATTCTTTTTTTGCCATAAGAAGGCAACCTATATCCACAAACACATACAAATGTTCATACCCCCTCCCCCTTTTTTTGGGCAAATGTGGCAATGCTTGCTGTCATTTAATTACACTAAAATATACTTTGAAAAACAAACTTGATTGAATAGGTTTTATTT
>NW_013952498.1:961882-975975 GCF_001266775.1 Austrofundulus limnaeus | reverse complement strand
TATTTGACCTGAACATTGTGTTGTAGCTCATTAGAGAACTTTCTAATACTTTAACTCTTATAATTGCAAACATTATCATTCTTTATTTTAAAAAATTACTTTTTTTTTTGAAAATTCTATTCAAAAATATAATCCCACGCTTCAGATATTACATCAATTTTGCGCCAGTGTAATACATTTAAAGTGATTATTCCAACTCTGACCACCAGATGGCAGCAGGCAAGCTTTCACAGCAACTTCCGGTAAGTTGCAGGAAGTGACAAAATAAAATAAACAGGAGCCATCAATACATTCAGAAGTTCATGTAATTGTTAATATAAGGCACAACTCGGGAAATTTGGTCTTCATGCATAGAAAGCGGCACCTATAGAACAAAGCTGTGCAACGCAGACTAAAAGGTAAACAAGACGGTGTTCATAAGCTGCGCCAGTTTCCGTGCACCAGGCTATCTGTTGAAGGCTACAGCTAGCAGCTAAGTGGCGTTAGCAAGCAATTTCCTCTCAACTTACGTCAATACACAGAAACAATTMTCTGGCTGTTTCTGACGCACAAGTTCATGGTTTATTACACCCAGTAAGAGTCGTATTTCTTAAAGAATATGAGTTAGTCACCAGCTGTTTCTTCCGCCCAGAGCTAGCGTTTCTTCTGTCAGAGCACCAGACTCATCAAGACTGCGCTGATCGCTGTTTGATTTACAGATTTATACCAGATAATTTCACTGAAATCACTCTAGTGAGAAAGATGCTCGTATTTTCTCGTATATTAATTGTCATATCTTTTCACAAAAAATAGTGTGTGCACTTTATTTTTATCTTCCTCAGGGACAGTAGTGAATCTGTCCTACAATGTTCACAGACATGGATTATGAGCTGGAGGAGGACAAACTGTGAGTCAGCTGTGTTTTAATATTTTAAAAATCTTCATTCAATTCACAGTGCTGTGTTTAGAAATGCAGGCATTTTATTTGCTTACGTTCAAACTAAAGCTTTAAAAATAGCTGATAATGTGAATTAATTTCCTGAAATGAACCAACGATATACTTGTTTTAACAACAACAGAGGGATCCCAACAGTGCCGGGCACCGTGACGCTGAAGAAAGATGCAAACAATCTTATTGGCATCAGCATCGGTGGTGGAGCTCAGTACTGTCCTTGTCTCTACATTGTTCAGGTAAGTACAGAAACACTATTACCAATGCAACGTCTGCAAATTTCATTAAGAGMAACAAACAATATTTGGATTAATGCCACAGTTAGGAGTTAAAGTCATGCAGTGAAAATTAATTTGATAAACTAAATAGGGGAAAAAATACAATTTCTACAGTCATTGTCACCTTTCAGCGTGGTTATTTTTGTCTCCCAGGTCTTTGACAACACCCCAGCAGCTCTGGATGGGACGCTGGCAGCAGGTGATGAAATCACAGGTGTGAACGGGAAAACCGTGAAAGGAAAAACAAAGGTGGAAGTGGCCAAGATGATACAAGCTGTCCAGGTAGTCTGGAAGAATAAACACAATTTATTTTATTTTTTTATCTAAACCAGAGGTCTTCAACCCTGTTCCTGGTKTAGCTGTTTCCYTGCTTTGACACACCTGATTCAAATCATTAAATTACCTGCTCAGTATGTCATCAAATTTAGCAGSTGTGTGTTGAAGCAGGGAAACAGCTAAAACATGCAGGAGTTGGTCATGAGGAACAGGGTTCAAGACCTCCAGTTTAAACTATTGAATCTGGAAAGAAATGTTTTGTTGATTAAAATTGTAAAATAACTGGAGAAACATATTTTCTTATTTTAAAATAATTTATTACAGTTTTTCTTTTCAGTTTTTCAGTAGGATCAGTCTGTTATTTGTGTGTTGGGCCTACAGAAGAAAATCAAATTATACTTTACTGTTTGATTAAACAAGAAAAAGTATTTGTGATTTCAGCTCATGGGCATCRTGTTATCCCATTGTTAGAGTACTTTTAATAGATTTTACCATAACGTGGATCTACATAAAATAATAGAAAAAAACACACTTGGTAAATTTTAGAACAACCTTTCTGAAGGATATTTGATCAGCTTTTTTATTCTGTATCTTAAAAAAAAGATATGATCCAAAAACTACTTATTCATCAGCTCAACGTTCTGGCTTTTCAAACATCTTTCAAGTGTGGGAATTATCTGGAATTTTATAAGAATTTAAATTATATCAGTATTTCCTGAATAAAAAWCTGAAGGATCTCACTTTTGGATTGCTGAAATAATAATCTGCTTAGTAAGACCGATGAGCAAAACWACAAAGCTTTCAGGTGAAGCAATGAAAATACTTTTGTAGCATCTAGAATAGAATCGATATAAAAAAGTATCTGAATATACTGTTCCCAGGTGCAGTTCACATTTTGTACACGTGCTGTGAAAACTGAAGTGTTGATGGTCTGTTATATAGATTGTATCCATTTTCTTTTGAAAAGTTATCAGCGAAATGATAAGAATGATCAGGTGCTRTTTTTGCTCTGAAGTAAGGTGTTGCTCCTGACGGTCATGTTGATAGGACTTCCTGTTGAACTGAAGCATTTAATTGATTAGACTTATGTTATGGCTCATTCATGAAAATAAAACAATAAATTAATTAATTAATTTATGCCAAAGAATGATTGTGTTTTATTCACAGTAATTGATGTTTAAGATGTTTTTCCTCGTAAACATGTCAGATTTGTTGCACTCAGGTGTACCACYTTCTTCTCAGAGAATATCTGTTTGGTTTTCTTTCTTGAAATTTTCTCTCTCACACCAGGACAGTTTTTCTGTTGCAGTTTCTTTGATATTCTGTCATTTGAATGTATTTTTCATGGTTTATTTCTATAACAGTCCTGGAAACACTTGTTTTGAAATAGTAAATCAGTTCAAACCCTCTGTTTCATCATTGGAATTTATATTTGTGACAACCACAATGAGTAAATCCTACTTACAGTGTACCTTTATCCTGTAAATATGCTACATTTCGAAATCAAATATTTATTGACACAAACAGAAAAAGAGCAAAAAGACAACTCACTGTTTTATATCTCGCTGTAGCTGCAGTTTCATCAGTGAATATTGAGTCCAGCAGCAGAAAAGGGATTTCACTGACTTACCCAGCTGCCCAAAGCTCGTGGCGCGTCACCCCCAGCACAGGGGGCCGTGTTGTTTTTAGACATGCTTTGTTCACGCACAGAAAAATGTCATGACTTCCTCTGTCGTGAGATAAAGACTGGATCAGGGTGGGAATTAAAGGATTAAACTGTGTTGGGCTTTGCTCTTTCAGGACAAACTCTGCWCCTGAATGGCTCTGTTTGCACCACAGTGTTGAACACGTTGTTCTCCAACATCTTTACAATGTTGGCTTTTCATCAAATGAAATAAATAAGAGTTTGTCTTCTTATGTTTCTGTCCTGTTTGTGTGTTCGCAGGGAGAGGCAGTGATCCACTACAACAAACTGCAGGCCGACCCAAAGCAGGGGAAATCTTTAGACATTGGTATTTTTTATAGATGCACGTTGAATTACTTGTTATAATTCTGTTTTGCAGCACCATCAGAAATTGTGTTCTGTGGTGTTTTGTGTGTTTCAGTGTTAAAGAAAGTCAAACATCGTCTTGTGGAGAACATGAGCTCAGGCACAGCTGATGCTCTCGGACTCAGCAGAGCTATTCTTTGTAACGGTACAGTTTTTGTTAAAGTCATATCAATGTGATTACAGTTAATTTATTGCAATAGATGACTGGAAAATATTTTGTTCTCTGCAGATGGGCTGGTCAAAAGACTAGAAGAGCTGGAGAAAACAGCAGAACTTTATAAAGGTTCAAATTTTAAAAATGTTTCAGAACAATTTCTCCTATTTAGTGCTTAAAATCAAATATGTGTTGTGATTATTATTATTATTTTTTAATTAAATGGCTGCAGTAGATTAATATGAGATAATTTTGTTGAGATCAGTGTTTTATTAAAATATTTATCTGCTGGCAGGACTGATGGAGCACACCAAGAGGCTGCTCAGAGCTTTCTTTGAGCTTTCTCAAACTCACAGAGGTTGGTTTAAAAACATACTGTCAGAGTAAACACAACTGAATTATAACAGTTTACATATTTTTTTTACTTTGGTTAGCTAAAAGCAAAATGATAAATTAATCAATGTAACTGARCATTTCTTCTAATTTTTAAAATGTAAATAATGTCAGTTGTGGGCGGAATGGGCTGTTAGTATTTTTATCATCAGCTCCTCTGCCCGTTCATAAAAACCTGCTTTCATTCTGTAAAACAACAAGTAGCCATTCATTGTAAGTTGAGTTMAAATAAACAAACATGCTCATTTTTACCATCTGAATGCATTTAGTGCTTTTCGTTCTGACTGGATGTTGTGTTTGCAGCGTTCGGGGATGTTTTTTCAGTCATCGGTGTCAGAGAGCCTCAGGCTGCAGCCAGCGAGGCCTTCGTCAAGTTTGCTGATGCTCACAGAAACATTGAGAAATACGGAATTAGGCTTCTAAAAACCATCAAGCCCGTAAGTTTAGATCATCACTTGTTGCACTGAAAGCACACAGGCCTCACAGAGAAACAAACGTTATCTGTGATCTAACACTGTTCCTTTATATCAAAAGTATTCAAATCAAACTTTATAAAACATTTCTGCTATTCTTACTAAGATGTCGGTGACCTGTTCTGTTTCAAYGTGCAGATGCTCCACGATCTGAACACTTACCTCCACAAGGCCATACCTGACACCAAGCTCACCATCAGGAAGTACCTGGATGTGAAGTTTGAATACCTGGTGAGGCCTCACTCTGACATTTTATACACGAGACAGGATGTTGATGTCTGATGTAGACGTGCTGAACACAACTTCCTGTGTGTTTCAGTCCTACTGCCTGAAGGTGAAGGAGATGGACGATGAAGAGTACAGCAGCATCGTGAGTATATTGAAGGGTGTTATTTTATTTTTGATACATCAAGACTGACAGGTCTAAAATTCAAAGTGAGTAAAGAATTCATAAAACAAAGAAGATCTTGAGATTTTGTTTTTGCAGACTCATCATCTCAGCCAAATGAGCTTCTCATTTAAAATTAGAAACGTCACAAATGAGATTTAAGTTAAAGTTCTGCTAGTATGTTCTAATGGATACCAGACCTGCAGTTTATCAAAGAAACAGACGGAGAAAGAACTCATATCAGCAGAAACCTGCTTGGCTATTAAAATAATCTCTATAAAGCTATCTGAAGTCCCATAAAAAGATGACTCACGAGATGAGCTTTAACAAACAATCCCTGCTTTTACAAACGTATTATATGAATCTCTACATTTGACTGCATCTGAAGCATTTTTGCATTTTAATTTCCACATTCTTTTTATTTGTTGGTAAATTCTGTGTCAGTGTGACAATAAAATCATTGTTCAGCAACACTGTTTGATATATTTCAATATCCTACTTCATGAATCGCACAGTAAAAAGATTCTACAAATCTGTAAATAACAGGTGAAAACATGATTGTTTGTCCTCTTCAGGAGCTAAATTAGCACTTTGCTTCTTGAGTAAAAACAGACCTTATTACTGTTAGCTCATAGCGTAGCCAGTTTGTAGCTTTTAAAACAATAATAAGGTGACTTAATTAAACACATAAGAACTCAAGATTTTTTTTAATTCTTTCTTGATATAAAATATTATCTTTGTTGTGTTTTTATTTAAAGTTTTATTATTTGGTTCATGTTTTTGGTGGCTGATAAGTGAGTTGAACATATCTGTGGTTCTTATTTCTACAACTTACTGTATAAGATTAAGTTCTGTTGGAGTAAGTAGGTAAACTTTATTTTTACAGCACCTTTCACAGAGAGATCACAAAGTGCTTCACAGGGAGCAAAAATAAAATAAATACAAACAAAATACAACCAAAGAAACATACAACAAAACAACTGACCATTAAGAGCTGTAAAAGTCAAGACTGAAATTTTAACATCRGTTCTGAATTTGACAGGTGGTCGATGTAAAGAGGATAAAACTGGTGTGATGTGTACTCTTCTGTCAGTACCTGTTAAAAGCCTCGCTGCGGCGCTCTGTATCGACTGGAAACCAGTGACAGCAGATTTGTTCAAACCCATAAAAAGAGAGTTACAAAAATCAAAACAAGAAGAGATAAAATTATAAAGCGTCTTGTGTTCACTTCCTGCATGTTTGATCAATTTCTCTGCTCTGACTTCATACACCTGTAAACAGGCCATGGGAGAGCCTCTGTACCGGGTCAGCACCGGTAACTACGAGTACCGCTTGGTGCTGAGGTGTCGACAGGAGGCCCGCGCTCGCTTCGCTAAAATGAGGAAGGACGTCCTGGAAAAGATAGAGCTGCTGGATCAGAAACACGGTTTGTCCTCGTAGATGTTCTCCTCAGGCTTTTCCATAACTCTAATCTCAACAGCCCGTGTGAGAAATAACAGCTTGGTCTGTGACTCCTCTTCCTCTGCAGTCCAGGACATCGTGTTCCAGCTGCAGCGCTTCGTCTCAGGCATGTCCCATTACTACGACGAGTGCTACGCCGTCCTGAAGGAGGCCGACGTGTTCCCCATCGAAGTGGACCTGTCCCACACCACAATCAACTACAGCAGCCAGTCCTTCACCTACACCGATGAGGAGGAGGAGGAGGAAGGAGTGCGCGGGGAGGAGGGAGGGAGCAGACAAGCCGAGAACGGCACAGAGAAACTGATCGATGACGAATGATTCGTAGAGTTGAACATCGGCTCACTCACTGAGCGTTGTACAGCAGCTGAAAACGGTTACCACTGTTCATAAAAGATGAATTACACCTGTAGTTGCTGCTACGCTCTTCGTTGTGATTATTTTACTGTATTTTACGTTGCAAGCTTTAACTAAATATTTTGTTACGTTAATGGGTGAGTTTAGGGTGAAGGGGTTTTCTCACTGCAGGGTTTGATCTTTAAATTTACGTTGTGTGCCTTTTATTTTTATTGTTTTTTTTGTCCTGTCTAAGAAGTCTAATGGTTTAGTGGTGTTTGTCCGTTTGAAAATGATTGAATGTACCTTTATATTTATTTTATGATATATTTGTTACACTTTTTTTTCTCAAAAATAATTTGTTTAGTGATCTAAAATGTTAAGAGACACTACTGAAAAATATGTTAAAGCAGCAAATAATTTAAATTTAAAGTTACACATGAAGTGTTTATTATATAAAGTTGTTATTTGCCGTCTAGATTTGTTTTATCAACCCATCTTTCTGTTTTTTTTCATAACGTTTTTTTTATTACAATTTTCACTTTCCAATTTTAACGAAAGTTGCTGCATTTTCTGCAATTAGGTCAAGTTTACTCCCATACTACAAGTAGTTTTTTTTTTCATTATTGTATGCTTTCATATGTGCATCTTTATTTTCAAATAACACTGTTTGTTTGTTTTGTTTTGTTTTGTTTTTTACATTCCAGCATAAAAAAGCAAGGTCAGTGTCTTGCATGAATAATTTCACAAGTGTTTGTGAAGTGAACTTGAAGTGGTTTAAATGAAGGTAAGGTTCACAGACTGTGGTTTGAACATTCTGCTGTTTTTCTCTTTATTTATATATAGTTGTGTTAATTTTATTTTAATATGTAAATAATCAATAAAATAAGATTTATGGTCACAAGCAAAATGTAATCAATACCTTAGGTGACCACAAGATGGCAGCATTGCACCATCTCATGGATGTGAATTATTTAAATCTAKGCATAACCTACAATTATAGGTGTGCTTTGCCATTTGTTTATAGTTTTGTTTTATACATTCATTTTAAATCTGAGAAGGGATCTTTATCTTGATTTTTTTCTCTCACTGACTGATACTTTAATAATAATTACAACAGTTTGTTTTCTGAGGTTGGTGTATGTTTTGCCAAAGTGGCATTTTAATAAAAGGTTTTACGAGAAATTCTGTAGCTCGGGGTTCGTTTGTTTTTTTATTTTTATTTTTTACATCAAACCAAAATGTAACCCCGGTCATATTACCTGTTTTTAGAAAATGACTATTTCCTTTTTATAATAACTTTATTTCTGCATTAATGTAAAATCTGACCTAAATATTTCGTCTTGCTGCGTTAGCGTTCGAGGTTGGTGCAAATGCAATGTATAAATCTCATTTTAGGGCACAAAATTTTCGTACGCATACACGCTGYCATCTGCGCCCCAGTGGCCTAATGGATAAGGCACTGGCCTCCTAAGCCAGGGATTGTGGGTTCGAGTCCCATCTGGGGTGGTTCTATTTTTCATCCTGTCACCGTTTGTTTTCTAGTGGAATTTATCGACTAAGTACTCACATGCTTTTTGTCGTATGTCAGCAATTCATCTCAGCTGATCGTTTCTAAATTGTTCAGTTTCCTTGTTCCTCGGTTCCCTGAGCCAATCAGGAAGCGCTCCGCTCCCGTGACTCTTCTTCTGCTGCCTTGGGCTTTACCTCTGAAACAAAACATTAGATTTACWCTTCGTTTCCACCTCATGTAGTGAATCCACTTCTTCATTCTGCATCAAACTCAGCTTCTTATTTTTGAACTTTTAATATCGCTGACATGATTTTATTAACGAGGCTGTACGTCTTCTTATTATTTCTTGTGGTTTCGATCTTCGCAGCTGACAGTAAGTAGGTCGAGTGTTGGGTTAATCCCTGAGGATCTGTGGGGCTTTCTTTCCTTTCTGTCCTAATGACTGTCCTGTACTAACTGAAACCTTACATTTATTCATAATGCTTACTTTTACTCAAGTGTTGAKATTGAAAATACATAGTGGATGATCCCAAATTTGAAGCTTCTTTCATTTATTCTTTCATTTTCTTTCACCTTTACTCAAATGTGTTAACCCAACCTAATGTGTCTGCATGAAAAGTCTGTGTAATTTAAGTAGAATGAATTGACTAAAGTCATGACAGATGTTAAATAGTTTAGACTTGCAGTGTTTATCATGTTTAAAGGAGACTTTTCACTTTTCAGTGTTTTATTTTATTAACTTTTGCCCTTTTCTTCTTCTTCTTCATGGTTGATTTGTGCCCAGAGATAACAACAGCCACTGTGTACTGGGACTCCGAGCAAAAGCTTGTCCTGCTGAAGGATGGAGCGATGGAGACTGACGGGGACGCCTATGGGTACCTGAATGACACCCTGACCACCTCAGGCTGGAGTGTCCTGGAGATCCGTGCCGGGTACGGGAAGACTCGTGAAACGGATGAAATCACTTTCTTCCTTGCTGGTTATCTCGAAGGATTCCTCACTGCCCAGTAAGTGGCACAGAAACTTTTAGTGATTTTTTTTTTTCATGCAAAATAAAACCCTTGTGTATTGTTACTGTCTATCCTCAGGCAGATGATGGACCACTACACCAACATGTATCCTCAGCTGATCAAAGACCCAAAGCTCCTCGGTCCAGTTAAGAAGTTCATGGCGTAAGTCTGTTCTGTCTTCTTTTTCTGTAACCACATACAGTCTGACATTTATATCTCTGTTTTTCATATCCTGTTCTCACTTCAGCTTCTGGTAAAGTCATGTGACACAGAGCAGCCAGATAAAATGAAAAGAGAAAACGATTAAACATTTAAAATGGTTCAAATTAAAGTTTTACCACTTCTGCTAAGTCAGGGTTTCTGCAGCCGAATGATGAATAAACAGGAAGTGTCACCCCCCACAGGAACCAGGACTCGTGGGTCAGGGAGCAGGTGAAGCTGAACAAGAGCTCTGATCCTCTGTGGAAACATGTCGGCTTCGTTGTGGCCCAGATGGACGGACTGCAGGCCGGAGTGGCAGAGTGGGCCAAGAGGCAGGGCAAGAAGGTAAATCTGGACAAAACATAAGACAAGCAAATAAATACAGAAACACAAACATCAGCTAATCTTAGACAATGTAAAATATCAACAACTTTACCTCCTCACAATATGATCTCAGTCCAACATGTTGGCATGAAACCTGTTGAGTAATATGCCTTCGTTTGTTGGAATGACAGACTTATATTGTTATAAAAGTCTTTGTAAATTAGACTTTTTGATGCACATATTCTGGTGTAAATTCTCAGTCATTCAGGACATGGTTAATCCAAAACAAATTCAAAAAACAAACTACTGGACCCTTTTTTTAAAGTCAAAAACATGTTGCCTCCCGTCCCAGATGCTTTTTCTGTTCATAAAAGTCTGGTAGATGTGGGGTGTAAAGCTTTAAAAGCAGAAATGGAACATCTTCAGAATAGAAGTCCAGTTATTTTATTTGTACTTTATTTAGATTGATGATACACACTTTATCTCAGTGATTCATCTTTTTTTGCATGCTCCGATGTAAAAAGAGGAAGCTCCAAACTAACCAAACTTCTCTCTATAGAGTCTGATTTTTAAAGGGACATCACATGTTTTGTCTTTTTTCTTTGCTTTTTCTGAAACACAGTTTATTTTGCCATCCTCGCTGGTGTTAATGATATTATTGAATTAAACATACTCATTACAAAGCTTCTGCTAAAGTTTTATTCGTACAACCGTCGTCTTTGTTCTGCTTTAAGTTTGAGTTTGGCTCAGTTTGCAGAACCACATATTAATATTTCCTTCTTCAGTTTCAGCGTTAGGAGCGGTTGGTATTTGTGTTGCGTTTGTTGTCCAGCTGTTAATCTGCTGTTTTTCCCACAGCCGTTGTCGCTGTTTGACGTCCAGTTCCTGAACGCAGTGGGAGACCTGCTGGACCTGATCCCAACGCTACTCCCCAGCTCCAACAGTCCGCACAGAGATTTCAGCCTTCCAGGGATGGGACACTGCTCTGCACTCATCAAGGTGACGGGTTGGAAATGCACACAGTCTGTTCCTCAAAAGCTCCTGAACAACACATAAGTGATGCTTCACTGCCATCAGCTGTGCTTTTTCCACAGTAACATATAAAAAGACAAAACTAGAACTTTTTGTTCMATCTAATCTGCTGCTGCAGCCGTGGAATGAAGGGATTTTTAAAGAAAAGAAAATGAATTTATTGAAGTTTTAAGGTGAAGTTTAGACGTAAAAAAGATACAGCAATGCAAACCATTATATTTTTAAATCCAATTAAATCATGTCCATGTAAACGTGGCTAGTGTTGTTAGCTGGTGGAGCTGAATGTGGTAACATGACAAGATAAATTTAGGTCAGAACATCAATGAAACTCAGTTTGATATTAACACAAGTTATTTTATATTTATATGCAGTTCTACACAGAAATTTCGCCATGATAAATTGTTCAAATTGACAGCCCGCCCTGAGCAATATGGCATCTTGCCCCAACCCCATTGGTCGGTCTTTTGAAGCGTGTGTGATGCTTCTTATTGTTCCCACCCCTCCTTTGGAGGAGTCGACCTCCACCTCGACTGGTAGTGAATGGAGCTCTTGAGGCTTTTGCAGCAAAAACTGCTTCAAATAAAACTTCTGTGTTTCTTTGACTCTTTTAAATGCTCAAACATCAAGACCCGCCAGGAAGTCACATCTAATCAATGATTAATAGTGCTGTACACTTCAACATTAGAGATTTATTTATTTTGATGGAGTGGTGACTTATTTAAGACTGAATAAAACATCTGAAACTTTTTTTAACCATTAAATCTCTCTCTACAGCTGGACTAAAGCTATGTATTGTGAAACACATGAATTCCAATGAGCAAAATGCAATACAGAAACTTTCATAGGCATGACATTACAATTAGTTCTTCTTAACAGGTTTACGCAGCATTTATTTTCCTAGATAAGCTCCTAGCTGTTTGACAAAGAAGATTTGGCAGTTTTTTTTTTCATGTGCGCAACCCACATACTCAGCTCTACTGCTCATGCCACAAAGGCGTGTTCCTTACAAATGTGGCACCATTTTAAAAGAAAAATTAACAGGCTTTCCAACAGTATAAATGTTTTGCCAAGGAGCGTTGTTACAACAAAGAAATAATGTAACAAACACACATTTCTTGATGTTTTGTGCTAAGTTTATATATGTTTAAAGCTTTAGGCACCACCCAGTYCAGTTTGTGTTTGAGACTGCCTCGGCCTGTCTCGGGTTGCTGAGTTTGTTCAGATAAAAGCTCTGGGATTTCACACAAACCTGAATGCTGAAGGTGGGGGCGTAACTTTGTGTCGAAAGTTGGTGGGGACATGTCCACACCAGTCCTTCACAAAGTTACGCCCATGGCTGAAGGTACAGCTGGTGTCTCGCTGAGCTGAGATTCACGGAGAGCAGTTGGTAATTTGATTTTTAAGTTGAGCAATTTTTGTTTCACATCTCACATGTAGGGAAAAAAAGGTTTAACACAACCTGAGAGCTTCTCTTAAAGTGTATCAGAGAAAGTATTCTGCTCAGATTCATGTATTCATTTTGGTGTTGTTCTGACAGCTGGGTGTGGGCTACAGCACCCCTACAACCCCTAAAAGTTGACTAAATGAAATAATTTTTCCAGATAAAGGGATATCTTTTTGAGTCCTGCACCCTGAGTTGACCGTACTGCTTTTCATTTTTCATCGTCTTCCTCAGATGCTGCCGGGTTATGAGAACCTCCTGTTTGCCCACTCCAGCTGGTACACGTACGCAGCCACGATGCGCATCTACAAACACTGGGATTTCCACGTCTCCGAGCCTCACACAGCCACCGGGAAGCTGTCCTTCAGCAGCTACCCTGGTGTGTAGACCCCAGGAATTCTCCTCAAGAGTTATTCAAACAAAAAAGAAAAAGCAGGAAAATTGTGCAGTTATTTCCCAAAATCTCAGGTTTTAAGAGCCAGATTTAGCACAAATCAGCTGTTTTACGCTAATTACGGAACGGTTTGCATCAGCGGACCTCATTTCCAGAACCTGGTTTGTGTTTTCAGGTTTCCTGGTGTCTCTGGATGACTTTTACCTCCTGGGCAGCGGTCTGATGATGACTCAAACCACCAACAACGTTTTCAACTCCTCCCTGTTTGACCAAATCACTCCRAAGAGCCTGCTGGCGTGGCAAAGGGTCCGGCTGGCCCACAGTCTGGCTCAGACGGGGGAGGAATGGGCCAAAATCTTCTCTATGTACAACTCTGGTCAGTTGGGCTCAGTGATCGTGATGCTGGTGTAGCAGCATGGCTCAGTTTCAAACTAAGTATAACTTGGCTGACTTCCTGCTCAGGTACCTACAACAATCAGTACATGGTTCTGGACCGGAGCAAAATCAAACTGGGCCACAGCATTGATGAYGGAGCTCTGACTGTGGTGGAGCAGATCCCAGGATTGGTGCAGTATTCTGACCAGACGCAGGCTCTGCGCAGAGGTAACACACATTTGTTGGTGTGTTCCTATGGTTGTGCATCATTAGTCTGTTAGCAAAATATCTTGCTCAYTAGAGAAATCGTGTTGAAATTCCTGGAAAATGCCATTGAAAGTGCATGTACTGAGCCATTCCTTTATATTTTACAGTGTTTGGACCATTTTGTCTTTTATACAACATGTTTTGTTGGCCTCTTGTTTATTTCACATTTCCCCTGTTTTAGCCTCACTGCATTGGCTGCCTGTTCATTTTAGGATTMATTTTAAAGTTCTTCTATTTGTTYTTAAAGCATTAAATGGTCTTGCCCCACTTTACCTCACTGAACTKCTGCACCCCTGTACCCCCTCCCGTTCTCTCAGGTCAGCAGACCAGCTGCTCCTGAGAWTCCCAAAAACTAAACGTAAGCTTAGAGGGGATCGTGCCTTCTCCACTGTTGCTCCTAAAATGTGGAACAACCTGCCTTTGGGCATCAGACAGACCACGTCCCTGTCGGCTTTTAAAACGCTACTTAAAACGCATCTCTTCTCTTTGGCTTTTGGCTCCGAGATGTTGACTTTTAGTTTGTTTTGAGATTATTTTAATTTCTTTTAATGGTTTTATGTGTTTGTTTTATTGTATAGTTTTAATTTTTGGATTTGGCTTTTATTATGTATTGTGTCTGTTGTGTGTTTTATTGACTGACTGTACAGCACTTTGGTCTTATGGTTGTTTAAAGGAGCAATATTATGTGCTTTCCAAGCCTATATTTGAATTTTATACTAAAATAAAGTAACTATGTCTGTAGGAATTACTTCATGAAATTAGGACCAGCCTAATTTTCATAAAGATAATCCAGCAAGAC
>NW_013952498.1:959267-961716 GCF_001266775.1 Austrofundulus limnaeus | reverse complement strand
CTCCTAAATCACTCGTACGCACAACTTAAGAACAAATCTGTGTGTACGAACGGTTCTTGCATGAGGCCCATTATGTGTATCTGCTCAAAGTATCAGTATCAGATCAGCATCGCTGATACCAGCCTGAGTTTTATTCAGTATCAGAACTGGAAAGGAAATCTGTAGTATCATCACTGCTTTATACTGCAACCTTATGCCTGCTGTGACTTTCCTGCACCTGCTTCAGCAGCGTGAAGAAACAGAGGATCAAAGGAACAAAGCGACAATCAGATTACATTAGTGCACAATAATACAAAGTATGTGAAAACGGTGATTTAAACAACATTAAATCCATTCATCCATTAGGATCACTGGGTCAGTGGTACCCATATCCATCAGTCCCTGTGAGAGGGGTGGGGTACACCCTGGACAGGTTATAAGTCCATCACAGCAAAAAAGCAATTTAAATAAATTGTTAATTTTTTTCAAACTACTAAAAAAATTTAAAACTTGTCTTCATTTACGTTACATGAACATATTAACATGAAAATACTGAACATGTAACATCTGAGTGACTGACTGAACACGTGCCGCTGTGCTTACACATTACCCAGGTGGAAGAAAAAGTAATCCCATCAGCTGTGTATGTTTTAGACCAAATTTGAATAGTTTAGTTACTTTCCACAGTGTTCCTGTTGATAAAGTACATTTCCTGAAATGACTGAAGTATCAAAGTATGGATATTTTGATTTTACAGTATAAAGTTCTGGTATCGGTGGTATCAATATTTCAGTATCAATGTGCACATCACTAGTACGAAATGGTCAAAGAGCAAAGTGACCAAACAAGCTGYAGCAAAACGAGACAAAAATACATTGTTTAACAAAAATAGTTAAGTGATGTACACTAAAAATTTCCATTTGGAAGATTTATAAATATAATTTGTCATTGTTTCCTCAAGTTTTGATAGTGGTTGCTGTCTTTGAACCTCCTTCTGTGTTTTTCCTGAAGCGTTCCTTATCCTTAGCCTTTCTTATTCCCTTGCTGCGATGCAAACCAAACAGTGAGCCAAACAAGGACTGAACTGTTTGGGTGCTGTGCAGCTTTTCCCAACAAAGTTCACTGTAAGGTCCTGGGTTCAAATCCCCAACAAGCTGCCAATTAGAATGTTCCAAAAGCCAAATCATAGACAGGAGAAGTCAATTTMTTAACAAAGTGTGCAATAATGTGAACAAACTGATTTCAGGATGAAGCAAATTCAAGATAACAAACAAAACATATTATCTTCCCCAATAAAGTGCTGCCTAAACCAACTAAAAATAAAGAAGTCCAGTGAATCTATAAACAAGCATGAACAAGAAAACTGTCTCAAAAGATCTTCATAAAAACTAACATAATCACTACATCACTCCAAAGTTTGGTTATTTTCACAAGGAAGCTAACCAGTTACATCCACAGACATCACAGAGAAATAAAATCATGGTCCAGCCTGGGCCGTAACAGCTCGTGTTGTTCTCCGTTCAGGTGACAGATTTCCACTTGGCGGGGGATTTTGTTGCCGAGGCGGTGAACGGGCCAACAACGCAGGACGGCCTCACGCCGTTCTCCTGGGATCAGTTCAGCAGCGTCAGCCACCAGGGCCTCCCGCTGTTCTACAACTTCACGTTTGTCCAGATGAAGCCTCGTCTCTCTGAGCCGTGAGGTGTGGACAGCTGAAGGAAGATGCGTTTCTATAATCAGACTATTGCCTGTACAGTTTTTAAACAGGTTCTCTATCTGAGTTTAAGCACATATTTGTCTCAGGGTGTAATGATTGATTTAGTCACAGCAGAATGAATGTTCTTCCATTGATGCCTTAAACACAGATGTGATTTTATGATTTGATAAAAACATCAAATATAGTATTTAATTATTCTGATAAAGGATTTCTCCTTCTCTCTGCTCCACTTAGATGTTATTAGTGTCACKATCCTCAGCAGTGAGGGTTTTATATAACCCCATGTAGGATTCAGGGCTTAAGGTGGACATATTTTAAGGTGGTATTATTGCTGTAACCCTACATGAAGTCTTGCAGAAATCAATGCAACAGCTCCGGTTTGTGTTTTTCAGTGTGCTTTTGTAATTGTTTTTTATTGTGCCTTTATTGTCAGCTGTTTAATAAATGTGATATTTGTACCTGTACAGTTATGTCTTCACTGTCATCTCTCTGTGATAAGGATGTTTCAAGCAAGGTTTCACACTGAATGAAATTCTGTTAAAACACAGATTCAGGTGGGAAGTGATACATAAAACTGTGGGAACATGTTTCTGTCATGGTGTTAATTTGTATCAGGATATTTATTTACTTTTTTCGGGGACCTTTCTGGGTAAGACTTTGCATGTTCTCTCCGTGCATGTGTGGGTTTTCTCCGGGTACTCCGGCTTCCTCCCACAGACCAAAAACCCGACTGTTAGGTTAATTGATAACTAA
>NW_013952498.1:944066-959229 GCF_001266775.1 Austrofundulus limnaeus | reverse complement strand
AGAGGAGGCGGTCTTAAGAAAAGCGTCACCGCCCCAGCTTCTCGCCTATTGGCCGAGGTCTATTTAAACTAGACCTCGGCCAATAGGCTAAATAATTGATGTAATTGATTTAATGGCACAATAATATATTTGTCAAACTTCTTTTTGACCCTATAATTTATTTTAATACGCCAGTTATATATTTATACATTTATTTCCAATAATGATAGGTTTGGTCCTCCATACTATGGAGCCTATAATTTATTTTAATACGCCAGTTATATATTTATACATTTATTTCCAATAATGATAGGTTTGGTCCTCCATACACGCGACCCTGAAAGGAAGAAATGGGTATAGATAATGGATGGATTTTTTTTATTCATAAAATTATGATATAATAAAAATATTAATCGTAAATTTAATGAAAGGTAGCAGAAGAAGAAAATATCTTGTGAATTCTCAACCCTTTAGTCATCCATGGTTTGTCAACAATATTTCTTTTTGCATTTATGCTTTGCACACAATTCATTTCATATAGAGTTCTCAAAATATTCTATACAAAATRTATAGAGTGAAATGTACTCAATCAATGCAAATCTGCACATTAAAATATGCTCTGTATACTCTGGAGAGGCACTAATTATAAAATTACAATCTCAATCAATGCTAATGTCTTTGTGTGTGGGGGGTGGTTACACAAAAATGTCCACACAGTTATATAATATCAGTACAGGTATCAGAATTACTAGACTCAGTGCAGCACAAATTAAATCTGTTTAGACATGCATGCCCTCAGGAAACCAGCAGAGGGTGTTGCACTGAAGTTAGTACACAGCATGTTTCTTTTGCATTACATGTTTATTTTTCCTGATCATCTTTTACTTTGCTTTTTCTGCCAGTTTGYAACATGCTCCACAAAACTATTCAATCCRTCTTCACTGATAAATCCTCATGAAACACGTGTGCCTGTTACCTGTACAGACACGCTCAGACCTGATTACTACCAGACTTGCAGAATCAAAAAAAGCACTTGAAGATTTATTATCCACAAATACAGAAAACACAGTACAGTGGTGAACCATCCCAGGAGCAGCCAGCAGACCAAAGTGATGCGAAGAGGCATCCACTCATCCAGGAGGCCCCAGAACAGCATCAAAAGCAGTTCAGCAGGGCCCCTTTTTATCAAACCTCCTAGAGTGGAATTTTWGACTTAAATGTCGAAAAGATGATTGATAACTGACTTTTAGACTCAGCTTTTAGCTAAGAATTTTTTTTTACACTTAAGTCCATAACAGTATTTTTAAGAGTAACTCTAAGAAGTTTGATAAATATAGGCCCTGGTCAATGTTCAGGATTCAACACAAACACACAAAGGGAGACAAGGAAAAAATGGTTTTGATGTTGAGACTCAAGGTCAAAACCACAACAGAGCAAAAACACAAAAAATGGTTTCACATATGCAAAAAAAATTTTTTTTAATTAAATAAAAACATCTTGATGAGGGATTTTGCAAAAATAATCTGTAGAACTTGTGGAATATTTTTTGGATTTTGTGGTTTTTGTTGCATAAAAATAACAATATTACAAAAAACAGTCCAACATGGTGGAGGTAGTGTGATTGTCTGGGGCTGCTGTTGTTGAACTGACAATACACAAGTGTTGCATCAAGTTGGATTTGACAGCAGGATCCCACAGGAACAAAACGGATCAGGTATGCAGAAATGACCAGGTGTCATTAATGAAAAGAAACCAGGACAATAAGAGGAAAAAAGTAWGAGCGGATCATGTTCAGTGTGAGGAATGATGTGATGATGTTTGAGTTTTGATGTTGATAGCAACAGAACTTCATTCTTAAATTAATCCATTCATTGTAAATTAATTAGGATGCATGTAAAAAAAATAATTCAGTTGGTAAAAGATAAAAAGTCTGGGCTTCTCTGGTCAAGCTGCAGATGGATGGATGGATGGATGGATGGATGGATGGATGGATGGATGATGGAAAAAATAATATTTTGTTGTGTTAAACCTATGGAGGTTTTGATAAACAATACTGGGTTTGAAGTGCCAGTATATTTAAAAGTTTTTCAACTTGCTGCTACTGCTAACTGCTGTTGCCACTAACTACTGCTAGTTGTCAGTTCAATCAGATGTGACAAGCACAGAAATAAGAGAAATACAAGTGCACAGTCGACCTTGTGTCTGTTTCTCACGTTTGGGCTGACTATTAAGAACATGGGAAGTGTGCTCTCTTTTAGAGAAGGACGTTTGTCTATCAGTCCATGAACTTCAAAACATCTGAGTTGTGCAGCAGGACCATGATCCAACCAGCATTCATGCACAGTCACATGAATGACTCATCATGGGTAAAACCAATCAGCTTCAGGGGCGAAATTACCTTTTCATGTAGGGGTAATTTGCTTAAAAAGCTTTTCGCACTTAGTAAATAAAATCATTTTAAAACTATGTTTTACTCAGATTATCTGATATTAACTTTTGTTTAAAAGATCTGAAATGGAAGATATCTGGTAATACTTCCTCACAGTGCTGTAGATAGGACATGTTGTGTGTCTGCCCCTGGGGGACACATGTAGTGAGTCACTGTTTCCTATCAAATGGAGGAACTGAAACGTCTGTTGGACCGACTGCGTTTATTTCACTAATCCTCCCATCAAATGCCCCCTCTGTTTTCTTCTTTTTAATGTGTGTGATGTAAATATAAGTTCACAGGAGGGCATCACTAACACCCGACCTCTTCACTCACAGAGCTCCAGTCATGGCCAAGAAGAGATGTCCTGAGGGTCAGCACTGGGACAACCTCCTGAACACCTGTGGCCCCTGGCCTGTAAAACCTAAACCTCAGCCACCGACAGGTGAGTTTTATTGACCTGTTTTCTGTCTGTTTCCTTCCGTCAGATCTGTTAGAAACCTGATGTTTGCTCCTTGCAGAGCCGGTCCTGATGCTTGCGGACCGGCACCAACCCGCCGTGCTGATGCTGAGTCAGACTCTGTGGATCTGTGTGGTTCTGGTCACTCTGGGGTCCATTTTAGTTCTGATTCTTTGGTTTGTCATATTCAGAAGACAAACCAGAGCCGGCAGCAACCACGGTAAGAGCAGCTCTTAATGATTTATCCAGATTTTTGTTTATTTTTAGGTTTATGTAAAACCTATTAACAGAATTCCTATACTTTATTAGTCATTTGTTGAAATAAAAAACAAGCTATGATGTTTAAAAGCTTGGATTTGATTCCCCAAAATATGAACATATTTTTGATCATTGATTTGATTTAAGAAGTGATGCAGTTCTCAGTGAGTTGAGTTAGATGGTATTTTTAACAAGAAAAATAGATTATATTTWAACATTTATCTATAGGAGGTAAGCTTTACTCAAACTGATGATGAGATCTGAGAGTCGAGTGGAGGAAACASAGCCAGCAGGTGTTGAAGTGTGTCGTTCTTCACAGCAGAAACTCCACAGTTTCTGTTCTCTTCTTAGACGTCCCCTGGGAAGGTGCTGCTCTCCTACAGTCTATTCTGGGTTTAACATGAGCCTGTTGTCTCACACATGTAAAGTAACCCTTCCTTCTTTATTGTAAGATAAAAACCTGTTGTCTTGCATCCATGAATTTAGTTGAAGTTGAAATGAAAGCATTAAAATAAAACGTGTCTGATRTGAGGAGCAGCAGCTGCTGCTTTGTACAGCTTCAAAAACCTAAATCTGACATGAAACTTTCATGTGTAAATACATCAACACTAGAAAATACTAAAAACACGGCCAATACTGTAGCAACAAGTTAAAGTATATTTAAATATGACACAGTTAAGTACAATAAGATACACAGTACAATATTGTATGACACATTAAGACAGCACTATATTAGTGTGTGTGTGTGTGTGTGTATTTAAATATGACACAGTTAAGTACAATAAGATACACAGTACAATATTGTATGACACATTAAGACAGCACTATATTAGTGTGTGTGTGTGTGTGTGTGTGTGTGTGTGTGTGTGTGTGTGTGTGTGTGTGTGTGTNGTGTAGTATAATACAATATTATATACATTATGAAATGACATTATAGAGTGCAATATAATATGACACAATATGAAAAAATCCTATTTAATAGTACAGTGTAATGTTGTATGATTTGATACAGTGTGATATATTCTAGCACAGCATGGGACATTAAACTACTAGAACATGATACAATATCACGTAATACAATAAAAATATGTTGTAGATTACAGCTTAATACAATACAATACAATAAACAAAACATGTAACAAACTATGTTACAATACAGTTTATTTTAATGTCTTTTAAGGAAAATTGATATTTGGACATAGTGCTGTTCTGGCAACTGTCTACACAACTAAAAAGAAATAAACAAATAAAGAATATCCCTAGGGTATTAACCCTAAAGTAACCTCTCCCCTAAAATGCCTTGGGATCACTGTTAAGGAAGGAAACAGAAACAAGCATTTACAGAAAATACATTACAAAAACTCATAATAATAACAGTAATAATTATTATTATTGTTATCATTGCTTTGAATGCACTTTTTTCTTTTTAAACTGTCTGTAAGTAAAAAAAAAAAGCAGATTAAATTTTGGGGTTGATGAGATTTTCTTTAACAAAAAAATAACATTATAACAGTTATTGTCTTTAAAATGTCTCATAAAGTGTAGAGTGTTGGACTGTGGATGGGGACATCTTTTCCACTATGAATTAGCTCAGCGTTAGTGTAAACAATCCTTTGTGGCCATAAATAAATCTGTTTATTTTAGTGTAAAGTGCTGTGGCTGCAGACTATTTGTAWAATTTTATTTAATTTTATTTGTTATAAATTTGATATATCTGAACACTGAAAGCWGGTTTCTTTGTGTTGCAGAAGACCCGGGACCAGAACAAGACTTTCTTCAGAAAACAGAACCACCAAACAAATTTCCTTCGCGACACTCAGACATAAACTTGACTTGCCAGCACRGAGCAGAGGCCCCTTCACCATGTCACCAGTTGCACCCGGGGGGCCAAACCGAGCCACAGTGGGAGGACGGCTTTACCATCTGCAGGGGTCCAGCGTGCAGTGCTGCAGCGGACCACAGAGTGCCACTTCCTGCCACAGAGCTGGAAGGCACAGTGTTAGTCACAACCAAAACTCTGTGTTTATAATATCAGTCACACAACGGCCTCTCATCTTTATTCTAATACAAATATTGTTCTGGGAATYATTATTTTCTATAACAGGTAACTTAGCATTGTATAACACAACGTACAGTATGCTGAGTTTTCATCTTATCTGCCATGTTTTTATGGTTTTCACCAAATGAGAATTGTTTTCTACAACTGTACTGCTTTAATGCAACAAACTATAATTATCACACTGTGGCTTGTACATAAAAAGTTTGTTTTTTTTATGACAAATTCTTGTTAAAGATAAAAGAAAAAACACTTTAATTCTTGTTTCAAACATTATTTAATAAAACAAAAATCAATCACAAAAATATTTCACATGTTCTAAAAACAAAGTAGCATTTTTGTATATCATAAAAATCCATGCTGATTTATTAAATATAATTGTTCAATTTAAAGCTGAACAATAGAACTAAACATAGAATAGGTCTTCACTGTTTCTGATAGAGAGTTGTTGAAATGATGTAGGTTTGATACATTGATATTGTGTTATTACCGCGTAGTCATGGGAAAATAAAGACCACCCTCTTAATTCTACTGTTTTACAAATCAGGACATAAGAAAAATGATTTGATTCTAAAAATATTTAAATCAAACCTTGGGTGTCTTTTTTATTACCCTGACTGTGTTCTGTGGGGTAATAAATATGGAGATGAGTGAATTCCACAGTCTTGCAGCAGCTAAAGGTTATTTACATGGTAAATATTATTTTCTRAACTTTTCAGTCAATTAGTTTCCTGAATGATATAAAAGCAGGTCTGTTCGAAGTAAAGCATGGATTTTATAGCAGAAAAAAAGCAACAGCTCTATTTTCTGATATTCTCACATCAAATAAATTTAATAAATTTAGCACAAAAAGTAAGGAAATTAGTGCTTGGTAGAATATTTGTTGTAACAATGCTTCTTGGTAATAAATCTTACAGCGGGCACATGACTGGTAGCACCTGAATGTACCAGAAGCTCAAAACAAGTGACAATAAAACAACAAAATAAGCTGTTTGACAGAGAGGATTCTGCAGTTTTCATGTGTACAACCCACAGCTCTAMTGCTCATCCCACAGATGCATGTTTCTAAATGTCCAATGGARTAAGATTTATTACCAAGAAGCCTTGTTGCAACAAATAAATATCTACCAAACACTTATTGTCTTTCTTTTTGTGCTAGGTTTAATTTTGATGACAAGCGCAAACTAYAAATTGTGACAGAGCTTATAAAAAGTTTTACACTGGAAGACCACACTAAACTCAGTGTGACGCTGCTGCCTTATCAGCTAATAAAGCCTTCTTCCAGTCATATTTAATGTGAATAAAATGACATCCTCCTCTACAAACGTTCAAACAATAAAACCATCTGGTTGCAGGCTGACAGATGGAGGTGCTAAAGTTGGACCGTCCTTCCACTTCAACTTTGTTTCTAARATTTGAAAATTTATTCAACTGCGTGAATTTTTCAAAAGGTGTAAAYTTTAGGTGTCGGTTTTGGATAGGTGTGTGCAGAAACTGTAACCTSAGGGAAAGGATGCTCATAACTTTATCAGATCAGCTCTGCTGCTCCACTTTCTGCCAGCCTGTTTCTGAACAGAGCCAACCCAGAAGAACCCCCAGCCAGCAGAGCCGAGACAAAGATCAGCCTCAGCTCTGTGTCTTCTGTGCTGGCATCACAAGTAGGTGCTGGGGTTCTCGGTGACAGCCAGGTGGAAGTACTCTGGTGCACTTTCCCTCCGTAGGCYGCCATCAGTGTCTCGCCATCGGACTTTGGTGGACAGGGTCTTCCTCTTTATGAAGCCCTCTTTCCCGCCTTCACGTTTCTCCAGACTGGAAACAATCATTTCTGCCAGATCCTGCTGGAGCCGCTGGAAGTTTTCCCTGTGGACACATCATTACAAGARCACATCAGTCAGTTTTATTTCTTTAACACATTATAGATTGTGGAGGACTGAAACTGACAAAAAATGGCAGAAATATATTAATGGTACAATAAATAAATAAATAAATAAATAAATAAATAAATAAATAAATACAGTTAAAAAGCAACAATTAATTTAAAAACTGAGATTTTTAACTCGTTTTCTAATTTAATTGACCTTCATATTTACTTTTCCAGCTTAGCTCCAACAAATGATATACAGTATTTTAGCATATAATTTAAATTTGACTTTTTTAATATATATATCCAGTATATATTGTTATCAATATACAGGAAGGAGCAGGATCAATGTGCAGATCAATTGTGCATGCCGGCGCTACCTCAATTTAGTCAAACGTTTAAAGTTTAGTTTAAAACAAASGCACAGGTAAGTCTTTTTCTTGTATATCTTTAAAAACAGTAAAATTTAAATTATGTGCTAAAATATATAATTTGTTGGAACGAAGCAGGAAAAAAAATATGACTGTCAATTAAAATTTAATACCGTGAGGGAAAGTTCTCCTTTTGGTGCATTTATGTGAATTTATTTATTGGAACATTTATATATTTCTGCTATTATTTTTAATTGTCACTTTAAATCCTCCATATCAAACAACTGAAATTGACCAACAATTCAGTCAAACAAAACAAAAATTTTAAAAAAGACATAAAAAAATTTTACAGACACCAAAAATATACAGTAAAAATGGGTTTTACGCAGAGATTTTAAAGTTTTATCTCTTTCAAAATACTTTTATGACTAAGTTTAGATCTTGAAACATCTTAGAGAAACGGCTGGGTGTGTAGGTTTAAGGACAACATAAATCAGGCATGGAAAGACCATTTAAAATTTAAAAACAAGCTGTAAAATGTTAAATTTGTCCTGACTCAAACAGAAAACCAGCAAGGTGAAGCTAGGACCCGACCTACTGCATTTGTTCCTGTTTTTAGCACTTATTAAAAGACGAGCTGCTGTGTTCTGGAGATGATTTATCTAAACTAACATACAGAGTGTTACAGTAGTAGGCCAAGCAAGAGGTAATAAAAGCATGAATCACTTTTTCCATGGCTTTGATAGTTGTGGCTTCGCCTTCATGAGGAGCCTTAACTGGAAAAAGCCTGATGTGACAACATTGTGTCAAGGCACAAATATGCACATTTTTATCACAGTTTGAGCCTATCACAGCTTCACATGGATTCTAATGTGCACAACATTCATACTTGCATGGATGAAATATATGCTTTCCTAGCTTTGAAAGTATGGGGCACCAAGTGTGAAATAAAATGTTTAAAAATGTCACCAACATTATTTAGCTCATACTAACAGCATTGTTGTGCCATCCCAAAAAGCACTAAAACAGCAAATCCAGTCTGGAGTGAAAATTTTGTGAAGTTAATTAAAATCATATTTTTTTCAAGGTAAACTTGAGATTGGTCTTTAGTTTAAGAACCTATCTTTTCCCCATTAGAGACAGAACAACAGCTTGAACACAACAGCTCATTGAAAGGGACAAGTTGATCAGAGTAACAACAGTTGGACCGTGAGGGTTAAAATATTTTCATATGAAAAGCCCTCAGAAATCTAATCAACACATTAGGGGTAAATATGAGACGTTACTCACGCTGTCGGAGGTGAAGGCAGGTTGTATTTTGCCCCCGTTACTCCTGTTAACCAGTACGTCATCTCTTTCCCTTTTCCCTGTGAATGACATAAAATCATAAAGTTTGCCTGTGACGTTTAACTCTCGACTGGATGAGCAGTAACATAAATACATCAAAGCCACCTTCAGGTACGTCTCTCCCCTTCTGCTAAACTCAAACTTGCAATCTGTCCTCTGCAGGATGTTGATGGTTGGCTGGCTCACATGGATCCTCAGAGCTGGAAGACAAAGACACAAATAGTTGTTTATTCTGAGGAGGTGTTTTTTTTTTTTTTTTTTCATTTTGTTGACAGTTTTAGATGGTGTCTCTCTTACGCAGGCCTGTGGACTCCATGCGTGATGCCGTGTTGACTGTATCTCCAAAGAGACAGTATCGAGGCATCTTGTTTCCAACCACCCCGGCTGCACACGGACCTGAACACAAACACAACTGGATGAAATCTTAATGATCATTGGGATTCAACAATTATTGTTTAAAATTAGAAACTTCTGTCTTCATTCATCCCTTGTTGTCATCATTGTAAACTTACATTTTTAAAAGTTTTTCAATCAGGAGTATTTTGTACCTGAATGCACCCCGATACGTATCCACAGAGGAATCCCTGGCAGGTGCTGCAGTTCAAAGGTCCCCACAAAGGACAGGATGTCCAGGGCCATGTGGGCGATGTCCACTGCGTGCCTATTACCGTTTCGTTTGGGTAAACCTGACACAACCATGTAGGCATCACCTATTGTTTCAACCTGAGGTGAAATGAGAAACAGATATTCAGCAAACATTAAAATGAAATTTACGTAAGTCTAATTCTGAACTTGGTGTCCAAAAAAGTTTAGATTAAAATATAACACAAATCCTTTAAAGTGGCATTCTTTAGGAAAATAATGGACGATTATCTTACATAATATATAGTAGATAACTTTTTGAAGAATCTCAGTTTAGAGAGACCGATTAGTTTTAACCAGATAAATGAGCTAATGGCTAGTCTGAGTAGGGCCAAGAATGAAGTGAATTACTGCTGACTTAAAACAAACAAAACAATCACAATGGTTTATGCAAATGTCTTTATGTAAACCAGGACTATCAACCTTGAGTTAAACAGTTATTCTAGCAGATATACAGTAGTATGATACTCCTGCAGGAAATGCTAAAGCTAGCTGCTTCTGCTTTATTTTTTTAATAATCACAGATCCCTTGCAAATATCCATGTACTAAGAAGTGGATGGTGGTATAAAGGTTTATAAAATGGCATCTGCATGAACTGCAGTGACATTTTAAAAGCAATCCAGTTTCTCTGCACAAAACAGAACTTGTTGGACTCTGTCAGGACATGAAGGATGAAGCAGTGTGTTGATTGATGCTTCAGAGCTTCTTTCGCTCTTATAAGGATTGTTGGTGGTGGTGACGAAGAAAATGAGTGGGATGCCTCMTTTTCTTATAGTTGTTTCTGCACTTCTAGGGGTGATAGTGGGGACAGGAACTAGGTGTTCGTCCTGTAACAGGTGGGTTGCCTGTTCAAAACCTCTGCCCTGTTCATCTCAGTCATTGGGTCCTCGGGCGAAACAATTCCTGGTGGGAGGTAGTCAAAGGGATCTGGTGGCGCCGGTGGATGGCAGCCTTACCTCTGTCTGTCTTCCCCAGGGCGGCTGTGGCTACAATGTAGCTTACCTCCATTAGTGTGTATAAATGGGTGAATGTGTGTATGAATGTGTTAATAACTGAAATGTGTGGCACTTTGGAGTCCTTGGAATTAATAAAGCGCTTTACATTTGCGTATTTTCTCAAAGTTAAACACAAATCGTATAAGTTAATTACAACTGGTCCTTTGKGGGCAACAATAATGCCCATGTGGTGAAGACAAGTTTGACGTCTCTGACCTAGGAGAAACTGGAAGGTATTGCTAAAATGARGGTTTCCCTTCTGGACCTGTTGTCTCTGCAGCCCGACCACATAACGTCCTAASATGGATGGAATTCCTTTTGTTTTTGGCCTCGCTCAGATTAGCCTTTATCTGGTCAAGCCAGTCAGCTTTAAACTCTGTATCTCCAAATGTTGTTCATAAAGCTATCTACAACCGCCAAGAYATTTATTGTTCAAAACTTTTACACAGAACACCTCTWACAAATATCTGAACTACTGCAACCAGAAAGAGAGCTGAATCCTTCTGCCCGTWGCTGCTCTGCTTCTCAGACATCACTCCTTAGATGATGCTAAACTACCTTATACACATCGTGATGGTCCAGAATGCTGTCAAAGTTCTTGTAGATCTCGTTCAGCATGTCTACCACCTCCATGGGGGTGCTGTAGTGACAGAGGGTGGTGAAGCCCACAATGTCGCTGAAATAGATGGTCACCTCCTCGAACAGCTCGGGCTCCACTCTGCCTGTCTCCTTCAGAGAACGCACCACAGGCCTGAGGAAATGCCAAAAWAYATTTTGTCATGAGATGCACTGCGAATAAGCTGCTAAATTATTCCTTCTAAATCATWTATAAGTACAAWATGTTGCTGTCAGGAGATAARCATACCCAGGCAACAGCATGAAGTTGAGACGATCTGCTCTGTCCCTCTCAGCTTTGTACAGAGCCGTCCTCTCCTCCACCAGACGCTCCAGAGTTCTGGARTACATCTGCAGACGACGGATCAGGTTGTCCATGTAGGTCTCAGTAGCCTGATTGTGCAAGTTACTGTAAGGAGCCAAAGATTTCAAAAAGTAGATAAAATTAAAAATAATCTTTCATTACAATAATAATAAGAATAATAACGTATTTTATTTGTTAGCGACTTTCAAGACACCCAAGGACATTTCACAACATTAAAAACATAATATTAACAATGAAATGGCTATAAAAACAGTAAAATCAAAATGAAAATAACTTCAAAAATTRAAGTGAGAAGGCTRACTTGAACAGAAGAGTTTTGAGTTGTGTTTTGAAAGTAAGAAGAGAGTCGCTGTTACGGATGTCAGAAGGAAGAGTGTTCCAGAGTTGGGGAGCAGAGTGAGAGAAGGCGCTGGTTCCCATAGTGCTGAGGCGGACAAGAGGCACGTTGAGGTGGATGGAAGAGGAAGAACGGAGGCAGTGTGAGTGGGTGGTGATGTGTAAGAGATCAGACAGATAAGGAGAGGCGAGGTTGTGGATGGCCTTGTATGTGTAACAGGATTTTAAATTGAATTCTGAAGAAGACTGGAAGCCAGTGAAGTTGTTGTAAAACTGAGGTGATGTGGTAAAATGAGGTCATTTTGGTGATGATGCGGGCAGCTGAATTTTGAACCATTTGAAGTTTACTGAGTGATTTTTGAGGCAGACCAAAGAGGAGAGAGTTACAGTAATCGATTGGAGAAATGACCAGACTATGGACCAGGAAGAAAGCAGAGTGCGGGGAAAGGGGTGGACGGAGTCTACTGATGTTCTGAAGGTGGAAATATGCAGACCGGATAATATTATTGATGTGAGAGTGAAAAGAGAGAGTGTTGTCAAGAATGACATCTGGACTCTTGACCTGAGGGGAGGGAGAAACCAAGTAGGAATGGTGAGGGAGAAACTGTTAACTTTAGATAAGGTAGATTTAGTGCCAATTATGAATAGAAACTCCGTTTAATCACTGTTTAATTTAAGGAAGTTAGATGTGAACCAAGATTTTATTTCAGCTAAACAGGAAGTGAGGGAGGAAGGCGGGAGTGAAGAATTGGGTGCAGTGGATAAGAAGAGCTGGGTGTCATCAGCAAAACAATGAAAGTGGATGTTAAATTTATGGAAGATACAGGTGCTGGTCATAAAATTAGAATATCATGAAAAAGTAGATTTATTTCAGTAATTCCATTTAAAAAGTGAAACTTGTATATTATATTCATACATTACATACAAACTCATATATNGGAGCAGAGTGAGAGAAGGCGCTGGTTCCCATAGTGCTGAGGCGGACAAGAGGCATGTTGAGCAGACTATGGGCCAGGAAGAAAGCAGAGTGAAGGGGAAAGGGGTGGACGGAGTCTACTGATGTTCTCAAGGTGGAAATATGCAGACCGGATAATATTATTGATGTGAGAGTGAAAAGAGAGAGTGCTGTCAAGAACAACATCTGGACTCTTGACCTGAGGGGAGGGAGAAACCAAGGAGCTGTGAATGGTGAGGGAGAAACTGTTAACTTTAGATAAGGTGGATTTAGTGCCAATTATAAATAGAAACTCTGTTTAATCACTGTTTAATTTAAGGAAGTTAGATGTGAACCAAGATTTTATTTCAGCTAAACAGGAAGTGAGGGAGGAAGGTGGGAGTGAAGAATTGGGTGCAGTGGATAAGAAGAGCCGGGTGTCATCGGCAAAACAATGAAAGTGGATGTTAAATTTATGGAAGATATTGCCATGAGGGAGAAGATGATGAAAAGAAGGGGCCCCAGGACCGAGCCCTGGGGCACACCTGCAGTCACAGGGAAGGAGTGGGATCTGAATGATTTAAATTGGATGAACTGAGTGTGACCAAAGAGATAACAAAAATATTCACTAAATCAATTGTGGTCCCAGAGAGCAGTGCAGTTCTTGTGTATTCTATAGTCAGGCATGTACTGTGCTTTTTAATCATTTAACATAGTAAYGAAAGAATGTGTCGAAGCACCTGAAAATCTTTCCAAGCGATAACTCAATTCGCTTGAAATCCGGCCTTCGTTCGGGGTCTTCATCCCAGCAGTTCTTTATCAGAATGTACAGCTTTGTGCACAAGATAAAAAAGGTATTATTTAACATAAATAACTACACAACATGAAGTCAGTGAGTAATGATGTGTGTGTGTGTGTGTGGGGGGGGGSGGGGGTACCTCAATCTCTCTATCTGATGCACTTTCAAAGTTCAGATCAGGTCTGAAGAAGGTGTTGTCTCGTGGAAACTGCACTCGGTACATTTTCTCTGAGAGATTTCAGAACAGTCAGCTTAAAAAGGAGTTACTGGACTGTGTTTCAATAAAACACTTTAATGAAATAAAAATAAAMATTTCTCACCAACAGGACCAATTGGGTTTTTACCTTTAGTTGTTAGTAACTTTRTAACGCCGGCCTACCTGTAGTATTAGAGCAGTATTGTGTGTAAAACGCTGTTTGCCTCAAAACAATCTCATGAGCGATGATGCCGTAGCTGTAAACGTCCCCTTTCTGGGACACGCCTTCTTTACGAAGATGCTCCGGGGCCGTCCACACATCTGAGAGGAGAAGAAAAGCTGAGTGTCTGACCATCTCAGATCTATAATGAACCTCAATGATGACCAGGCCCAGTCCCACCTCTGCCTGGCCTCAGAATGGTGTGGCAACCGAAGTCAGTGATCTTGACCACCATGCGGTTGTCGAGAACACAGTTGGTGGACTTGAGGCGACCGTGGACCTGAATATTACTGGAGTGGAGGTACGACATGCCCTGTTGACAATACACAGAGGAAAGTACTGTAAAAGTTGCACTTTACCTTATCACTRTTATATCTAAAGTGTCTCATTTTTATTGTGAAAATGCAAAAATTCTAATAAAAGTACTGAAGAAATTCAAAGATATATTATCTTGCAAAAAGGAATTAATGACCCTAACATTCCTTAAGAAATGCATTACACCCATCTCCTTTTGTGCCAAAGTTTTGAACAAAGATTTTGTTTAATCTGTTAAAACTAAAACTGTGTTGGGAATGACTCTCAGTCACTACCATGACAAATAGCTGTAGAAATGACTGAACTGGAGCCTTTTTGTGTTTGCTAAAGTCAATTAGCCTTGGCAGCCATCTTGAACTTGTTAATACTGCATCCAAAAAGTTTAAAAGTTCTACCAAAAGGTACCTTTATACAAAAATATTTTTGCATTATCTAATAGTGCCCAGAGAATGTGTTGTTGATGACTCCCAACAACTACCACACCAAATTTTAGCTCAATATCTGTAAAACTGACTGAGTTATTGTCATTGCTTAGCTTTGGAAGCTGTCTTGAATCAGAAGTTTATCATTTGTAGATGCATGWCTAATGAAGACTTTTTCAAAATAAAATAAAAACGATTCAGTGATTCATGAGATMATTTGCTGACATGCAAACATTCACGACACCAAAAACACACACACAGGAACACATCTACCAGGCTGCAGCTATGAAAGGTGAGCAATATATTAATCCATCAAGTGAAAGCGAGATTTTACTTTTAAAAAAAGTAACTTCTAAACAGTACCTTTGCGATGTCATACATGACTGATATCTTAAATTCCATGTCCATGAAGGTTTCATCAGGGTAGGATATCCTGTCAGTGAGAATGTGCTGAAAAAAAGAAGGAATGGATTTCATGTTTCATCACTTTATGACTGATTTCATGCTGTGTTATGGTCATGGAAAGATGGGGCATCTTATGATCACATATGTCACACATGTCACACATGGTGTGTGTGTGTGTGTGTGTGTGTGTGTGTGTGT
>NW_013952498.1:940441-941736 GCF_001266775.1 Austrofundulus limnaeus | reverse complement strand
TATATATACAGTATATATCTTGTCGGAAGTGTGCCAGGCTGCACATGAAGTGATTTACAAAATAATGCTAGCAGGAGTTTTTATGAGATTTTTTTCAGACTGAAGTCGTTTAAAGATGGAAATAATCTACTTTGATYTCTTAGTCACGCTCAAATTAGCTATTTGCATCAATTTGATCAAAAATAAAAGTCTATTTCTCCTAAATGTGGTTGTTCAAAGAGCTATCTACAACAGGTAAGATGTTGATTGTTCATAACATTTTCACTGAACCACACTTCAAAGGAGCAAATGTAACAAAAAGTATTTATTGAGACTGTGTGCGTTAAACTTGTGGATTCAATTTAAGAGTTTTCAAATGTTCAAAAGTCTGTATGCCAAAACTGGTCCCTATTGTGCTACATTTACTGCCATTTATTGTTTGTTTTAAAGTTGTCAAACAAACAAAAAGACCAACCCTGTAAACATGTAGAAACTCTTCACATAGTAGACAGGAGTGTGTCGATGGAGTTGGCAACTGGATGTGGGCCAGGTCTGGCAAAGATGACACTGTTTTTTTAATGGCATGCCACAAGTGGCCCAGTTGTGGTTTGGTTTATGTGGTGCTGGCCCATGCCTGGACCAACACTGGCAAACCACATCCAAGCCACCAAAGGGCTATCATATTTGGGCTAAGTGTTAGTGCACTGTGTGAGCCAGGCCAGTATGGAGCTAAATTGGGGTCGTATGTTTTGTTCAAAATAAAAAATAAAATCAAACTCTTAATTAATAATTTTACATTTAAAACATTTCAGAGCCCGAGCGCATGCGCGKCTCCTAAGAAACGCTTCAGAGCAGCAGCTCGGAGTTTCTCCAGCGGTTCTTGGATCAGATCAGARCGGTGYACGCAGTCTGAAATGATTTTAACTTTAATCTTCTGTTCTCTGTGGTGTATTGAACATTTCCTGGAAGTGTAATAAACATTCCCTGAACGTTTCATAGAAATCTGTTCGGTAATTTTTGAGATATAAGCCCAAGAAGCAACAGGGGCATTTTGGCCAAACTTGACCGCAGATCAAGGCCTGTAGGCGGGGACACGTTGAAAGCTGGCCGTGCGGAGCTCCAGCAGTTTCTGGATGTCACTCTCATTCTTCCTCCACAACAGAAGAGGAGACGGGATGGAGGTAGCCTAATCCCCGTCGCAGGGCTCCTTTGTCTTTAAAATATGAAATAAAATAAATCCACCTCGGAGTTCGACGAACCTTCAGGAAGCCACAGCTGACAGAAATTTGAACCAAATCGCATGGCTTGTTTAATAG
>NW_013952498.1:937687-939983 GCF_001266775.1 Austrofundulus limnaeus | reverse complement strand
GTAATGCACTGTTTTTCCATTTCAAATATTTATTTCAGTTTCAAATATATATTTTTTTCAGTTTCAAATCTCCTTTTTTCAGTTTCATTTTTTTTTGTTTTGAACAAAACATATGACCCCAATTTAGCTCCATAGACCTGGACCAGACATACTGTTTTATGAAAGCTAAGAAAACCCAGTTGGGCCTGATGTGTAGTAAAGCCCCAAACAGAGACACTTTGGGGTCATTTCTTACCCTGAGGGAACCTCTCTGACACAACTCATACACTCCGAACACGCCGTACTCAAACTTCACCGTCCCATAGAACTTAGTCAGGTTGTAGTAATCGATGCGCAGCAGCTGGAGCAACAACACATGGAAGAGTGGAAACACAGTGGGAAACAATTTTACACATGTTTAGTATAAATGTCCAGTGGTGGGCACAGTTCCCTTAAAGCACTAATAAGGGGACTAATTTCCTGATTAGTGCTTTTGCTAATTTTAAATTTTATTAGCACTTGCTAAATTTTTAGGCTAAATTTAGAAGCACTAACTGAKGTCTATAAATGTCATTGATAAACATTAATGTTGAAGATGGTGAAAACTGTCACACATTTTGTTCATATGTGTGTCACTTATCCACCAGGTGAAAATATACTGACAATATATGAACCCAAATACAGATGTAGAATGTCAACGATGAGTCTTAAGAGAACAACATGACAATATGTGACTCATGTTGTCTGTTGAAGAATGTTCATGGGTTGACTGGGCTATTTTTGTCCTTTAGAATTAGCTTTTGCAAAGAATTTTCAGTGTGTTAGTGCTTTAGAATTAGGGGACATAAATATYTGAGTCAGTGTTTTAGGGCTAGTGGARCTAATTTTTAGATTAGTGCTGCCCACCAAAACTTAAACATAGAAGAACCTTACAGTGTTGAGCTCAATTTTCTGTTCGGCAGTGAAATCTTCATCTGTGTGTTTCAGCTCTTTCAGGATTACAGGCTGTGAAAACAAAAACACTCATCTGTTGTGATCTTTCATAACGTAAAAAAATAYACATATTTTTGGAAGCTGAGGTTTTGGTACCTTCTTGTCRTAGCAGCCTCGGTGAGAGAAGTATGTACTGTCTTTTCTCTTGTCTTCATCAATCTGTGAAACACAAACACACCAYTGAAGGATTCAAAGGCTCAGATCTCGGGCCATTTGGTGGGGGGCAAGTAAATCCAAATGAAGTAAATTTAGTTTAGAGTTAATTGCTATGAATATTAAATTCTCTGATCATTTTCTTCTCTCTTAATGTAATCAAGTCATACCTAATTCATACTAATTTAAAATACGAAGCTGACTGTTCTGTTTGGTAGATGATGAGAAATTCATATTTCTTCAACTTTTGATGCTGAGGAACATTGTTCAAAATTGTTCAGCTTTTTTTATAGGCTGCTGAATCTCTGCAYGTTTACTTCTTAGATGTGCAGCTTCTCAAAAAAATATGTTTGTACCAACTTGTTGCTAACTAATCTAATTTGTTTCAAAAATCTCCTTCATTTATTTAATATTTGTTCATCAACTTTACAGCATTTTGTTGCCCCTGTCCCAACATTTTTGAGATGTTTTGCTGCCATCAAATTCAAAATGATCTTCGTTTTCTAAAAACCTGTTTAATATGTATACTGTGTTGCTTGGTATAATATGGGAGTTTTACAAACTACTTTGGTTTTATTTGCATTCTACACAACATCCCAGCATGTTTTTAACTGAGGCTGTAAATTGCTGATGCCAACATTAAAACATTGCTGCCTGTTAACATGAACAGTACTTGGAGCTGGTAGTTTTTAATGTGCTGKTTTTTCTGTTTATGTCAGAATAAACAAACCTCATCAGTATTACCTCATCATAATCAAACAGAGAAGGCAGCTGTTTAAATTTAGGTCTTCCAATCATTTCSTTTTGTATTTTACAACATTAAACCCAGATTATCAGACACCACCCAACTTTTGGCACGGCTATTGACTGTCCTTTGTCTTCACTTCTTCAAAGCTACTTTAAATAGATTTAGTGCCTCATAGTTAGTGTGTGCCAGTTTTTACTTTATTTATTTTACTGAAGATTAAATGTTTTGCATTATAAATCACTCAAAATAAAATCTTCTAAATCACACCATAAAATAAAGTTCAGAATTGTCTTAGGTATCTTTAATTATCTTTAATGTTGGGTTTTTCTTCTGTTTTGTGGGATTTCTGAGTCATTTTGATTTGTAGTTTTTTGTACCTCATACTTTTTGCACTGAAAAAAAATACAGAAAACAAATTTGAAC
>NW_013952498.1:921922-937272 GCF_001266775.1 Austrofundulus limnaeus | reverse complement strand
GCTTTAACTTTATCTCATTTAGATCCTTCAATTTGAATTAAAACCACATTTTGTTTCTTGTTTTTAGGCGGTCAGTGATAATAAAATGGTAGTGTTGTGGGGATGCATCTGTGAAATATATTTAATCTTTACCTGTAGAAGATGAGAGCTATGGCTGTTACCACGACAACGCTGACACCCAACACGATAACAATTATATCTTGTGTATTTATATCTGGAAGTACACATGAAAAAGCATAATTTAAAAGTTCAAATACACCAATTTATAAAGCCATAAATATTGGTTCTATATATATTTTGTTTTACTTTATATTCCTGCAGCATCTCTTAAAAGGGGCAGTATTATGTATTTTCCAGGCACATACTTCAGTTCTTTACTACAACCAAGTTTCATGAATATGCTGTATATCTCAGAAATAAACTTGATTTTGCATCATAGTCTATCTAAGCGCCTTGAAATTGGCCTTTGTCACTCCTACCGTTTCTGACACTCCCACTACAGCACATCTTCACAACAACGCTTCAGGGGAGGGGTGCTGTGTGGAATGGGAGCTCGGCTGCAGACTGAGCTCCAGGGAGGAGCTTTGTGTAAAGAGGGGGAGCTTTGTAGCAGCAAGTGTTTATGCTACGTTCACAACGAACGCGTTTTGAGCGGCCAAAAAGCGCAAAACGTCTCTCGTTGGACGCATTATTTTCAGACCGAAGAACACACCAGTGCTCAGACCAGAACAAGCGGCAGCAGCGAGGTGTGGGAGGAGCGTGTCCTCGGCGCGTGAAATAAAGATAAAATAAAAGAAAATGGCTTTGATTTATTTACTAAAAAGCAAGCGAACGTTGCGCACAGCAGATAATTAACTCACCAGATGATTTAGAGGCGATTTTGTTTGGTTAGTTTCATCACTCTAGAAGCTGCCAGCTGACGGATTTTTTTATTTTTATTTTTTATTTTTTGGTCCCGAGCAGCTGATCCACATCGGTGCTGACATATCCTGCCAGAAAATCCAACTGCACACTGTCGATTTCAGGTAAAAAATCTCCAGTCCGTCTGTTTCAGTTTTCAGTGGGAGACGCGTCGAGCAGCGAAAAGTTCAGATATTTGAACTCTGGCGGTGGCGGCTTCCGCAGCACCGTATGCGCGGAAAACGCTCTGCGCCCCTTCCGCCTTCCTTGCACACCGCCCAAAACGTACGTGATGCGACGCACGACCCCCAGAGGCACGTCCTCCTATAGACTTTGCATGTGAATCGGCTGCTCCTGCCACTCAAAACACGTTCGGTGTGAACGTAGCAATACAAGTTTTGCAACAATGAGAGTGTTTGTAAATGTAAATGTTTCACCCAGCAATGTTAATGTGTCTCACACCTCTGATTCAAAAACCTCAGATCAGCTGGTGACAGATTATCACTACATCAAACCTTTGAGTCATGACACACATACTGATTGTTTCAGTTYTATGACTGCATAATTGGAGGCTCAGAGGTGTAACAGTGGTAGGTTGACTTCAGCCCTCGCCATGGCGCTCCAGTTCTGGCCTGTCTTGTGACTTTAACCCCACACAATTCAAATTGAACATGTCTTACCTTTYGGTTTTACTGGTTCATCATCAGGAAGCTGATATTTCCAAAACAGGGCAGGGTTTGTTTCAAACCATATGGTTTTATTTTGAGATGTATCAAACAGTAAGAGAGTTTCATACTGTAGAAAAACAGACACAATGCTTTAAAAACATTGTTCATTTTTATATTGGTTTTATTCAATAGACATTAGTCTCACATTGCCGGTCTCAGTTGATGTGTAGATGAAGGAGAAGTTAACGTCTCTGTCGCCGTACTCATCGAGCTCATAGTGGCCTCCCATCCCTGCTCAGATCAAACACAAACACAAACACACACACACACACAACTTTACATGTGAACAGACACTGAATGATTTTTCATTTTCCAGTGAATATTTTACTCAATTTCAGTCAGTTTGTGTCGACATATAATTATTTATTTATGCCACTATTATTGCAAGATTATGGTATAATAAAATTGTCTTGTGATCTCATATGGTTCTTAAGAAGTGTTTAACAAATCATTTTAAGACTTTAGTTTCCCACTTTGCTGCTCACACTCACCATCAAAAGATGTGTTTCCAAATGGGTTGTCACTCGGAGGCACATCTGTTCCTTCGCTGCGTTGCTGGCTGAGCATCCTCTCTCTGAGAACTTTACCAAACAGCAGAGTGCCATCATGATACCCAGCCACGTAGTCATTCATCTGCTTATTGCATCGAAAAATAAAAGTTTTATTTCTGTTTACAAACCTACCATGTCTCTTGTGTTCAAAGCTCACCGTTTCGTTGTATGAAGAGTTTGACCCCTCAGTGTAGTTCCTCCGTGGTAGAGTGACCACCAGAACGTTCTCCATCCCCCGGGCGGAAGTGGAGTTGACATAATACGCTGGGCTAGATTTTAAAAAAAAGTTGAAACCACTTAAAATATGATACTTTACAATCTTCCAAATAGCTCCTGTTTAATTAAAAAGAGGCTTTGTGATTTTAATGTGAAGACAAAACGGTGGCAATGTGTTTGACTTACTTGTAAAGGTCAAGGAGAATAAACAAGGTGTCTGGTTGAATCTGCTGCACCTTCTCTTTTATTGACACAATATCACTGACACCTCCACACAAGATGAAAACTAGAAAGATAATAGGAATTTGAATTAAGTKATACATTGACGTAGTGCTGATGTCTGCCGAAGAGTAACTTCARACTAGATTAGTTCATGGAGAAACTATTAAAGGGCTTGTTGGAGATCACTGTCATCAACCACCATACCAAATTTCATCTAGGAAATGGCTAAAAATGGCTGCGTTATGGTGAGTTCTTTTGTTATGCTATGGCAGCCATCTTGCATTTTGATTTGGACTCATTACATGATCTTTACTTGTACCACCACACCAAATTCATCTTAATTTGTTTTAAAATGGTTGAGTTATTGCAGTTTCAAATTAGCTCTGGTGGCCATCTTGAATTTTAATTTAGCATTCAGAATTTGTTGAAGCTTGATCTCTGGTATTATTGTACCAGTTTGCAGCTTGGTATGTCTAAAAATAGCTTAATTATAGCCTTATTTAATGTTAGCATTAGTGGTTAGCTTAAAYTTGAGATTAGCATTCAGAATGTGTTGGATTAGCTCTCAGCTCTCACTCCACCATATTTCAGCTTCACATGTCTCAAAACTGCTGAGCTATCTGGGTACCATGTTGAATGTTACACCAAGAAGCCATTCTACCCAATAAGAGTGGAAACAGCTTCAGCCAATCAGAAGGCCAGATTGTGACGTTGTTACAGAGAGGGTCAGAGCAGCTGMATAGCACCTCACTTTCAAAATGACCAAACACCTGAAAAGTTTAGTTCAAACAACCGGCTGCTGCATAAAAATTAAAAAAAATCTATGAGGTCTATTGAAATAATTCCTGAACTGTGAGTGAGAAAAGGGCTTGGTTCTTACTCATTGACATTTTTTTAATTTCACAGTGCTTCAGAGATGACATCAGAGATGAAGTTAAAAACAACACTCTATTAATGTCCTGATGCATCTCAGTAATCCAGGTAAAAAATCAAAGGAAAAAAAATTGTATAGGTCCTCTGGACTCTATTAAGGGTATAAACCACGAGTTACAGCCCTTGATTGATGATGTTATTGGTGCCACAGTAAGCTGTGATAGAGCAACAATAGGATGAMAAGCAGGGTTATGGTCACTTTATTTATCAAGGAAATGGAATCAGAAGGATTGGTATAACTCGTAGGAATGCCAGAATATGTTGTGGATATAACAGAGATACAATCATACCAGAAGAATCATTGYCAGATGTAGATTCAGATATTCATGACCTCTTCATCTGCCTTAATTTTTTGATTAAATATAGTAGGGACGACTTCTGGCAAATGTTCTTGCTTGTTCAGTGTGAAGCCAATTGACATGAATGTTAAAGGTTTTCTTAAAAATGTTCACTGCAAAGTCATGTGATGCAAATGGCAGAGTAGCAGCTAGTCGTCTGGGCACCTGCAGCTGAGTATCATTTAAATCTCTTTTTGAACAGAAAAAGAGTGGTCATTGGAAGCCAATGTAGTAGTCTATAAGTAAGAGAATTCCTAGTATTCATAAAAAGCTCAACCTTACGGTGAAGTCCACTAAACTAGTAGTTAATCAGCCCTCACAAGCCATGACCTTCCGGCCATTGCTGAGTTAAGCTGATGCAGACAGATTAATAGAGAGAATAACTGCTKAAGTGCTCAAAGGTGTGGAGGACTCATTTGACAGAAAGATTGACCCAGTGCTGGAGAAGCTCAAGGTCTGCCCATCTATGCAGGATGAAAGGGTTTCAAAAGCTGAGGGCCGTACCTCAAACTCTGAAGATACTGCAAAGATTCACACCACCTGGCTTTCAGAGGTTGACAGTAAACTGGAGGCGAYAATGCAACACACATGTTGTCGGGCTTCTCAAGGGAAGTGAAGATGCTAACCTGTTTGATTTGTTTCAAGACCTGGTTGCCAGAGACTGCAGTTTAGCTTCAAAGGAGGGTCTGTTAAACTAGACTTCTGTTATTGCTCCTTCATAATGACTTCCTTTAMTCCTCTCTCAAACCAATTCATCATGGGTTTCTTGTTATGCCTTTACACCTGATTCAGTGGCTAAATTGCCTCTTCCAAGTTGTGCAAAAGCTTGGCAATCCATGTAGGGGTCTCTGCAGAGTCGTATCTGAAGAGCAGGCATTCTGAAGCAKAAGTAGGCGTTTCTAAGCATAAACACTGATTGGCTAGTTGTATTAGCTCTGTTTTTTGAAAAGTTTGGTTCTTGTCTTTYGTTTTTCTTTCACTTTTGGCTTTGTTCACATGCARAAGGAGCACCATRARCCCTAAAAGATGAAACAGTTCAACAAAGAACCAATCCAGAGGAACTTAACCTTAGTATATGGATGTGGACTATTGAGAAAGCATCAGGACACGCAATGGACTCAAGACRCTAACACCACAATGACAAGCCAACACAACCTCACTATGGAAGTTTTATGCACATCCAAAACCATTGTGGACACTCCACTGCATTCTTAATAGGCCATTTAAGAACCCAGTAAGAGTGTACAAAGAAAATCCATCAGGACTGTTATCTAGTGTGACTATAGCCTTACAGAAGGGGGAAAACGTTCTAACCAATTTCTCCAATAGTTCAAATTAAAAAAATGTCATAAACCCACTGTTGCTGTGTCTATCTGAAGCCACCAGAGCCTGCGACAAGTCAGATTCACCACGTAGCATCTCCCTTTGTGTTTGTGAAGCGAATCTGGCAGAAGGTGCTTCGAATGCATTGATGTACCTGTGGTGAAAAGCAAAAAGCTGATGGTGACAGAGAGCTTGGAATAAAAGCACAGAGCTTACTCAGATTTATTAGTTCTGAGCTCACCAGAAGCAGTCCTCGCTTGCATTGTTTGCCTTCTTGTAGATGTAAAACTTTCTCCAAGCTTGCTTAAAGGGCAAAACTTCATCCTTGAAGGTCAGAAATAAGTCCGAGACTTTTCGAGCTGGAGGCAAAAGACGAGTCAGTTTGGGTTTATAGTCACAYGAGAGGCCGAAGCTCCCAGCGGAGATGATGGGAATGCTGAGGGTCAAGCCAATCACTTCACTGTATGAGAGAAAATGTAGGAAAATTCAAAACTCAGGAGGCTGAAAGTCCTATTTGATGAGAAATAAACTTATACTTACTCCACTAACTGGAAGGTGGCATACGTGCAGGAAGGTCCCAACATGACRCATCCAACTTCATCAATGCTCTGCAAAAAGACGTTAGACTTACAGTCAAAATTACAGAAATTTGTTAAAGAATGGACCATTCAGACTGTTTCACATCCCCATCAGGGCTCAAGTCTAGACCAGACTAGAGTAAAATTAGATTTTTTTATTACCACCCTTGATATTTATAATTGACAATTTTTTTTTCAAACTGAGTTCATTCGAAGAAATGCAATGTACCAGCTGTAAGGTAATGAGGTCAATGGCACTATTTGATGCACAAGAATTAAAAAAAATAATAACTAAAACCTCAAAATGATTTTGATTTGTTGCTGATAAAAGTCACTTGCAAATATTATATGGAGTGGTCTCACATGAAAAATAGCTTATGAGGTCATTCCTGATAGTTCTGATTTAATTTTAATATGCCAACAATTCTTTTTTTAAATTTTAAACACATTTGAGTCGACTCACATGTAACATCTTGAGGATGGCCACRCCTTCACAGGTGCTGCTCGCACAGCCCTGCCTGTTGTACATGGTGGTGTTGAGCCCTTTGTAGTTGGCCGTCAAGCTGAAGTTCAAGCCTTCATGGAGTAAAGAGAAGAGTTGTTATTCTAGAACACGTGTCAAACACAAGGCCTCTCGTGACTCTCATGTGGCCCGCCGGTTGGGGGGGGGGRCTTTTTTTTTTTGTTACTTAACATGAAAATTGTTTCTTTTATCAATGGTAAACTTTAAATATATGATTAAATGTAACAAAATAAATTTAATAAAAATAAATTTAATAAAAATAAATTTAATCAGTTCCTGTCCCTGAGCTGTTGGCTTTAAGTAACTGAGCAATTTAGTTGGATAGCTCAGTATTAATGTCTGAAAATAAGCTGCTTTAAAGTCACCATCAACCATAAACTAAATCTGCCTTTATTTTTAATAATAATTCTGTATTTATTTCAGATTTAGTTAGTCGTACTTAGTTCTTATCAGTGTTTAAAAGAGGACATGTTAAAACACTGTTTAGTCAAAGTTAAACATGAAACGTCAAAGTTCATTACAAGCGACCCTTCGAGGGCCACAATAACGCTCATGTGGCCCTCAGTGAAAATGAGTTTGAATCCAGAAGGTAAATTATTTTTTTATTTATTTAAACTGTTGACGCCTCAGTGTTAAGTTTTGGCTAGGAGAAGAACCCAAATCCAGGTGAAGGTAGGAGTTTTAGTAAGGAAAAATATTTATTTTACAAAAACAAAACAAAAAGCTGTCGAGGCAGCAAAAAACTCAAGAACAAGAACAAGAACAAGAACAAGAACAAGAACAAGAACAAGAACAAGAACAAGAACAAGAACAAGAACAAGAACAAGAACAAGAACAAGAGAGGGCGAAACATAACAGTTGGGTGAAACCAAACAGTGAGCCAGTGAGGGTGTGGAGTAAAAGACCAGTATATATACAAACAGAGGGAATGAGGAAATGAAGAACACCTGGTGGCAGGACTGATTGGGGATGACAGAGCAGGTGAGGATGATTAACTGATAATTGACTAGAAAACAGACTGAGGATAACTGAAGGGTGGAAACGCAGGGAAACACAAAAAAATAAAACACACATCCACACACTCAGGGATAAATGTCTTGATTTTATTTTACTTAAAAGAAAGATAATTTCTTAAATAACATAAGTCTCATTTGAAGAAAAAAATGTAAAATTAATTTTACAGTTTAGGACAATGAAATCTACTGAGGTTTTTCAAACTTGAGTCCCTCCAATGAAGGACACAAGGTTAGAAACACTCAGAACCAGGCAGTGGCCCGAGGAGGTCTTTAAAAAATCCCCCTCTCCACAGAGGTGCCTGTATGCTGTTCTCCTCGGTTCGGCCTCAGCCAAATATGTCTTCTTTTCTGGTTTCAACCACTTTCAGAACCACCTCTGAGGTGGTTCTAAGCATGTGACACTGTATTGCACACATGATTTGACCTCAGAAGACTTCTGCCGGTGGATCAGCTGAGCCAAGGCAAAACTTGCAAACTCTTCCTGCAAACTCTTCCTGGAGAGAGGTGAAGGAGGTGAGCACATACAGTTTGAGCTGGACAGAGCCGTCTGAAATCAGCAGATATCCAAGGAGGTTTTGGACAAACTGTCCGCCCATGGTTACGCAACAACAAACAATGCTGTGACAAAAAAAAGTCAAACTACCAGATGATGAAACCACAATGCCCCCCCCCCTTTTCCCCACACCAGCTGAAGCAGCAGTACCCCATTACCAGAGCACTTCCCCACCAATCCCTGAAAACCTGTTTCCTCCTGGGAGCAGCCCACCTAGCACGTCCTCCACCCCTCCTCCACCCATCTCCTCTACAGTAAGCGTGATTGCCGACCAGGTGAGAAGTCAGTTGCAGAAAGTCCACACTAACAAGTCTCCTGGCTCTGATGGTGTCCTACCCAGGGTGCTTAAGGACTGTTCCACCCAGTTTTGTGGAGTAATGCAACACATCTTCAATATGAATCCGAGTCTCCAGAGAGTCCCAGTGATGTGGAAAACGTCCTGCATTGTTCCGGWACCAAAAACATCACGACCCAAGGACAATGAGGACTACAGGTCATTGGCTCTGACATACCACATTATGAACACCATGGAGAGGCTCATCTTGGAACAGCTCCGCCCCATAGTCCAGCCACTCCTTGACCCCCTTCATTTTGTATATCAGCCTCGCCTAGGAGTAGAGGACACCATCATCTTTCTGCTGAACCGAGTCTATGCCCACCTAGACAAGTCAGCCAGCACTGTGAGAGTCTTGCTCTTCGGCTTCTCCAGTGTGTTCAACACAATCCAGCCTGCTCTCCTGGGGGACAAGCTGAGAGGGATGCAAGTGGATGCCCCCCTCGTGTCCTTGATCCTGGACTACCTGACTGGCAGACCACAGTATGTACGACTACAGAACCGTGTGTCTGAAAGCCTGGTCAGTAACACTGGAGCCCCACAAGGAACTGTCCTCTCTTCATTCCTCTTCACACTCTACACCACAGACCAACTACTGCACAGAGACCTGCCACCTTCATAAGTTTTTCGACGACTCAGCAATAGTTGGATGTATCAGCAGCAGTGATGAGGACAAGTACAGGACAACAGTGAAGGATTTTGATTCCTGGTGTGAGCTGAACCACCTACAGCTCAATGTGGCAAGACAAAAGAACTGGTGGTGGATCTAAGGAGGAACAAGACACCTGTGACCCCTGTGTGTCCATCAGAGGGGTCAGCGTAGACACAGTGGAGGATTATAAATGCCTGGGGGTACACATTGACAATAAACTGGACTGGGTCAAAAACACAGATGTTGCCTACAGGAAAAGGAAAGTCGTCTCTACTTCCTGAGACGTCTGAGGTCCTTTAACATCTCCCAGATGATGCTCAGGACTTTTTATGAGTCTGTGGTGACGAGTGCCATTCTCTATGCTGTTGCATGCTGGGAGAGCAAACTGAGGGTGGCAGATGCCAACAAACTCAACAAACTGATTTGTAAAGCTGGTGATGTGGGAGTAAAGCTGGACTCCCTGACAGCAGTGTCAGAGAGGAGGATGCTGGCAAAGCTGTAGGGAATCATGGACAATGTTTACCATCCTCTCTACAACACAGTAATGAGCACAGAAGTACATTCAGCGAAAGACTCATTCCACCAAAATGCACCACTGAGCGCCACAGGAGGTCATTTCTACCAGTGGCCATCAAACTCTATTACTCCTTCCTAAACATGTGAAACTAGATCATCTGTAAATTTACATTCACATTGATACATCAGTATATTTTCTTACTTTTAGTCTTTATTTGATATTTAATTTACTGTATTTTACCCATGACACTCACCAAATGTGCAATATACCAAACATCATCTCTCGTTCATGCTGTACACATTTTCTTAATATTTCTATTATTTTTATTATACATTGTTTATGTGTACACGTGTGCATTTATTTTGTAATCCTGAGTGTTGATACTTATTTTATTCTAGTGGGCTTACTTCTTTTTTTTTTCACATTTCTCTGATCTGAACTGTTGCAGCTGTAATACCTGTAATTTCCGTCAGGGATCAATAAAGTATTATGATTATGATTATGATGCTGACAATCCACCCACATTCACGCCCACAGAGTGAGGAACACACTGGTATGGAGACACACATACCTAAGCATAATCAAACAGATGTGAACCGAACAGAGTGAGACTTGACAATGGAGACTGGGCTTAATTCAGGCATCACACAGACCGTTGTCATGGAGTCCCATGACTATTTTGTGGTGGTTGAGCTGGTTGTGCCGAGTTAGGACTCCAACCAGTGTACCTAAACTTTTCCTTATCAGGGAGATGAGAGCTTTCCCAAACCTTAGATTTGGTTTGTTAATCAGTTCCCGTGCCTGTCTACAGTCCGTCRGCTCCCTCCAGCGGATTAAGTGTTGACATCTAATCCAGGCCTGTAGGGCAGTCCAACAGACTGTTGTTGAGATACCTACAACAGGCACTGGTCCTTTGAAGTGAGCCTGACTGCAAGCTTTTGCAAGGTAGTCAGCTCTCTTGTTACAATTAATGCCAGTATGTCCTGGTACCCATTTAACAGTAACACTGTTATCTCTCCCCAGTTGGTTGACTGCTTCGCCACACTCCCACTCCAGTAATGACGTGAAGTGTGGCCCTCAGAGAACTTTAATAGCAGCTTGGCTATTTGTTATGTGAGTACTTCTTTCTGTGTACAATGAACGTCTTTGAGAGATACCACACACTGGTGGATTGCATATATCTCAGCTTGAGATACAGTTGCAAAACAACTTGAGATACAGTTGCCAATCAACCTAGTGGGTCATATCTCTCTGTAGCTACATTTACATGGACATAAGTAATTGGATTAAATGGCCATTCGGAATAAAAACACGTCGTGTAAACACCCCATTCGGATTATTCTGACCCGATTCAGCTCGATCCGAATGAATTTGTAATCAGAATGAGAGAGGTGGTTTATGCCAATTGATAATCCGAACAGCGTGCATGTAAACAATCTGATCATCTTATTCTGATTGTGGAAAACTGACCTGACTGTGCATGTCTGCTGACTTTCATCCACCAGTTTCTGCTGTTTTGTGGAGGGAGGGACAGTAGCGCTGTAGTTTTCAGCAGCACAGAACTTTTCCTCACGTTTTCTCATTCAATAAAGGAGGAAGACACACAGCCTGCACTGTTTCGCAAAAAAATAAAAATAAAAAATGTCCGCGTCACCTGCATCTCACCCAGGCCAGGGAGTGCAGTAAYGTCTCCACCATTATTAAAACCTGTCGCAGGTCCATTCTGAGCACTCAGTTTGTTTATGTTCATGACGAAAGTAGAACTATTTTCTGTGGGGGTTTTTTAGGGAAAGTTAGCAAATGCTCATGTCAGTGCTTCTATTCTGAATACAAGCCTGGTGCATGTAAACACTCGTCATGATCGGACTGTGCCCATGTTAACGATACATTCCGATTATTTAATCCGAATACTTTTCAATCCGATCAAAGAATTTTGCGCATGTAAACATAGCCACTATGGTTTGTGCAAAATCAGCACCCCTGTACCTACTGACCCCTTCAGAAGGGATCCATCTGTCAAACTGTAGAAATGATTGGGAGACATGTCCATCAATAGAGAGGTTGTTCCAGGCAGACATCTCTTGTCTTAAAATTTGGCTTAAAGTTATGTAAATATTTTCTGTCTCCAGGTCCTGCAGTTAATGGAACAGCAGCACCTGCCCAGTCCCAGATTCTTGTTTGCCATGAGTCAGATAGGTTTTTCCACCTACCAGGCTGGTGTAACTTTACTTCACTGGATGCAGTCTCCCCTAAGATATGTAAATCTAGTGGAGCCAGGTCCAGTAGGACTTCCATGGCTGTCGTGGATGTTGTTCTGATAGAACTTGTGATGCCCAGGCAGGCCATTCGTTGCACATGGGTGAGCATCACTCTTGCCACCTCAACTTGGACTCAAACCCACCAAACTAAAGCAGCATAGTATAGCATGGGGCGGACTATGGCCGTGTAGATCCATCTGATAACCTTTGGGGTAGCACCCCAAGGACTACCCACAATTCTACGGTACTGGTGTGGGCGCATTGCTGCCTTATTACACTTTTCATTTACATGTCTTTTCTAATTAAGCTTCTTGTCTAGATAGACACCCAAAAGTTTAACAGACTCCAACAAGAAGAGTTCCACTTCCTCCAACTTTGAAAATGAGTACCCCTTCCTCATACATGTCAACCCCTTTGGACATTTAACTGAATCTTTATCCTGAAATATCAGTAATTTTCACAAAAGAATCTGTGTCACTCACAGGAGGGGATTAAAAGTGGATTGTTGGCCTTGGGGAAAGGCAGAATGTGAGGCCACAATAACAGTGCCTGCAGCGCAGAGGAGCTGGCAGAGGTGATGGGGAGAGGAGAACTTATTTTGACTTGTTTCTAGTAGCAGAACGGGTTGGATGATGGTAATTTAACGTTATTTGTTTTTATTGTTTTGTTTTGTTTTTTTTACGTCCTACAGGCAATGAGACATTAATTTGAAGGTGAGTTTTTGAAAAAAAATCCATGAGATTTGAAAAAATCTGTGAGATTTGAGCATGTTCATATACAATACTGTTCGTATACCTGCAAAATGGGGGTGAAATTTGACATAGTTTTAAAATTAAAACTATGTCAAGTTTTATTATGTCTATTTAAATGTCTATGTCTACTACAAGTTTCTTGTCTTCACCATGGGATGGTGGGAAACGTAATTTCGATTGCTTTGCATGTTTGGAACATACGAAGAAATTGACAATAAAGCTGACTTTGACTTTGACTTTGAAGAATCCATGCAACTTGACATGTATGCTTCCTTGGCTAGTGGTAATCATTAAAAACTGTCATAATATAAATTTGATTAGAACAATAATTTGATCCAGACAAAGTCCTACAATATAACAGAGATGATGATATCTCAACAGATTGAGAAGGACAAAAAACATTTAGCATGATGGCAGAAAAAGTCTGCTTTGGAATATTGTGTTTAAGTTTACAGAGCTTATTAGAGGTACAAGGATGCCAGCATCATCAGGGCTTCAGAGCAGTGGAAAGACTAACTTGATCTGTTATCAGGATGTGATCAGAAATATTGTGTACAACTGTGTTTCCCATTTTAGCTTTTAACCCAAACATGACACCTCGACTGTCACTAAATGAAGTCTACAAACATCATCATTTAGTCATTAAATACAAGTATTATAACAAATCAAAGAGCTCTGACATCTACTACAAATATTAGAATCAGAATCAGAACAGGATTCTCAGACTAGGAATTTGCTTTGGTGCAAAGGTGCAATATAAAATGTAACAAATAAAGAAAATACCAAGGATAAAGGAAAAAAAATAAAAATATATATAAAACATATGTACACCAGTTCAATACAGTAATGCAATTGAAGTAGTGCAATTAGATCCAGTGATAAAAATGACCAGAAAACCAATATAGTCAGAGTTGTGCGGTTTAAATTGCAGTGATAAAGTGGCCAAGGCAAAGTTATAGAGTCATGTCACGTGATTCTAAAATATATTATCCATACATAGTCCTATTTTTATTTCTTTAATGTTCTAAAAGGTTAGAGGTCATCTTCAGACTCCATTCTGTTCATGTTTCATTGCCCTGACTCCAGCTTTTGAAATCACCTCTCTTTATGACAATTCTGCTGAATTTGATCTTATCTTTTTACAGTTATTAGCTTTGGTTCCTGAACTGGTTCTCAGGCTCTATGTTTCTTTTAATGACTTGAAATTTTTATGTTTTTGAGTCATTATTGTGTTTTTGAACTGTCATTTTGATTTACCCATTAGTTGGTGTTACGTGTGAGGCCCATCCAGCCATGTTTCATACCGTTTTTGTTGTTTTCCTGGGTGTCCTTTTCAATGGCTTGCCTCACAGCACTCTCCACAAATGGTCGACTCCATTCAAAGGTGTTGTCTTCCAGCAGCACAACGTTCATGGTGAACTTACGGTTAAATTTCAAACATTCGTCCAGCATTTTGTTGCCCAACACCACCATCAGCATTACGCCCAGGTAGAGTAAACTGTGCCAAGTGTGCATCCTGGACATTTCCATTTAGACCTCTGAAAACAGCTTTCTCCTCTTGCTACATGTCAATAAAAATGAAGGTTTAGATAAATAGATGGGAGGAAGCAGTTTTTATATTTGCCCTACAGAACAAATCCTCTTCATTGACGGCAAACGTYCAAAAGCAGAAGAGATCAGAGCTCCTGGGTGACGAAGTAGAAGTTCCCTTGATTTACCGTCCAGCATCCAAATAAGACAAAACAAGCTTTTTATTTAAAATCTTACCTTGAAACACGTTGCAAATACAAAAAGAATATAAAAACTTTTAAAAAGTGCTGTTATAAAGCTTGTTGCTGTTTTATCTACAGCTTAACACCAGTTCTTGTCCACCTCGATACAGACTGCACTACCTGTCTTCGATGGGTTAATGAACAACTGTCAAATGAGAGCAGGACTCAGGCGATAGGAACAAAAACCTCCCACATGTCTGAACAGACACATTATCTAAAAAAAACTTCCTAACATTTAGGTCCATTTTAATGCATTAATAGTTTCATGATTTTATCTCATCACCCCTGTTTCTGTAAAAGTGTTTATGTGTGTGAGAATTAAAAAGCAGCAGATTTGCAAGATACTGATTCAAAAACGGCACAAATTTTGATAATTAGTCATAAGTGAATAACAAATATTCCTGTGCATATCTGAATATGTACAACTTGGATTTAGCCTTTTGCTAATGGTATAATTTGTTCTGGGAACTATTTCTAAGCAGAAGCTGAGGAAATCGTATGTGGTGAAAGAGGCAAAGGTCACAGTTGGCCATAAARGTGAGGGCTTGTGTTGAAGCTGATAAATATTGTCGGCTGTAAAAGCAGGGTGGATTTAGCCTGTAAAACTCTGCTCATAAACCACTGTCACAACGTTTTGAGAAAGTCTTTTTCAATGCAGGCAAACACAAAAATCCAATCAGTGCTTCAGGTAGAAAAGGCCACTGACGTTACTGAGAAGTGCATCAGAATGGTAATTCATAAGTATTATGTCTATGGAAAAAAAGAATGGAATATTCCAACACTATTAGTATTACAGCAAGATAAAGTCAGTAGCATATAGCAACTTGTAAATTCTGCAGTGATTCACTTTCAGAGACTGTGGGGACAGGAGCACAAAGAGTGCTCCCTGCATTCAAAACGGACGACAAAGTAAGAATTTCATTGCTCAGGGAAAACATGTTTTCATCTGTGCATATGACAATAAGCACTTTGAATCTTGAATTTGAATCTTGAATCTTGAAGAGTAAGCAATGTGTAAGTGATGTTAGCAAGGCTAGCTAATGTTAGGAATCTGCCTCTGTACTGTACCAAATCTCTTTACCCAGTCCTCATAAAAATAGATTTTATCTATCTATCTATCTATCTATCTATCTATCTATCTATCTATCTATCTATCTATCTATCTATCTATCTATCTATCTATC
>NW_013952498.1:909835-921220 GCF_001266775.1 Austrofundulus limnaeus | reverse complement strand
GACCAGCCCTTCTGGCACCAACAACCATGCCACGTTCAAAGGCACTCAAATCACCTTTCTTCCCCATACTGATGCTCGGTTTGAACTGCAGGAGATCGTCTTGGCCATGTCTACATGCCTAAATGCATTGAGTTGCTGCCATGTGATTGGCTGATTCGGCATTCCCAGTAATGAGCAGTTGGACAGGTGTACCTAATAAAGTGGCCGGTGGTGGGCAGCACTAATCTAAATATTTGTTGCACTAACCCTAAAGCACTAACTCAAATATTTAGGTCCCCTAATTCTAAAGCACTAACACACTAAAAAAATAGCAAAAGCTAATTCTAAAGCACTAATATAACCCACTTGACATATTTTACATTTTTCAGAGTCAACATAAGACAATATTTACTGTGTGCAGAATATTTTCTCCAGTGCCCTTGGCGGGCCAAATGGGAGCCACCCGCAGGTCACATTTGGCCCGTGGGCCTTCAGTTTGATACACGTGACCTTGTATTTACACGCATATGAACAAAATGTATGACAGCTTTCAATAATGTTGATCAATAACATTTAAAGACATAAGTTAGTGCTTCTTAATTTAGCTCATGAATTTAGCAAGTGCTAATCCACTAATGAAGTAAAAAAATGACAAAAGCCTTAAAGCACTAATCAGGAAATTAGCTCCCCTATTAGTGCTTTAGTGCTTTAGTGCTTTAGGGGAACTGTGCCCACCACTTTATACTGTATATATTAAGTTACCTGCAGTACTGCAGGACTGTTCAGCTGGCAGCCCATGGGCCACATCCAATGACCACCACCCAGAATAATTTGTTAAGATGTTTTTACTTAATTTAATGCACAAATGAATTTTAAATCAATTAAAAATTTATGATTCAATGCAACAAAATAAACAAATTTTAAAGGTAAAAGATTGTTATATTTGTTCTGTTACATTCGGCAGTGTTTCACCTATACCTCCTCCCCATAGTTTATGGGGGATGGGTGCGAGCAGGGGGTACAAACTTGGTCTTGACTTGGTCTTAGGCTACTCCCCAGTGACACTTTCCAACTTGTTCTGGTGGACCCTGAGGCATTCCGAGGACAGAGAGGATGCATAATCCCTCCAGCAAGTCCTGGGTCTTCCCCAGGGGGCTCCCACCAGTGGAATTTGCCCAGCAGACCTCCAAAGGTAGACTTCCAGGAGGCATCCTAATCTGATCAACCACCTCGCCTGACTCCTTTCAATGTGGAGGAGCAGCTCTACTCTGAACTCCCCCCCAGACGACAGAGCTCTTGTTAGAAGATATCAGAAAACACATGCAGTAAATCGTAATGGTACTGATCATTTAAAAATCTATATAGCAATTCAATTTGTAAGTAATTCAGTTTTATTCATATCTATACTTTGATATATTTAATCCCCTGAAGTTTTGCTCATGTCAAACTGATAAGAGTAAACCATTATTCAGATGTGTTTRTTTGTCAGTCATTTGTGTTTTAGACCGGATTGATTTGTAATTTCTCCTGAAACATTTATCACCTGACTGCAATAAACTCAAAAAATAAAATCACAGGTTTTCATGCTGTGCTGAACTACACAAATCAAACAGGAAGCAAACACATTTGGGCTCCTGCTCCACACATCCTGCACATCACACATTTTCCCATAAAAACATTAAACAAACAGGAACATGACGCTGGAATAGCACGGTTGGCTTGGAGGACACGGTCATTTAGTCTAAATACATTTCCATCTGAAGAGGCTTTCAGTCAGTTTCAAGCTGTCAAAGGAAATAACAAGGTGTTAGGAACAAGACATTTTATTTCAGCTGCTGTTTAACAACCAGGATATGTTGTTAAACAGCAGCTGAACAGTGGTAGTTTGGACTGTAGAATTGGTTCTGCCGAAGTTTCCCTTAAGAGGCTTTTTTTATTTGAGTCTTCATAAGCAAGGAGACCTAATTGAGGATTTTGTGTGAATCCATAAAAACATCGGAACTGACAAAAAACTCAGCTTGACTGGATCATAATTTTGACACAAGACTGTACTAAAATAACAAGATAGGAAATAAAAGATGGCTACTTTGATGAAGTGAAAAAGAAGGACCTAACATGAGTAAATTTTGATTTACCTCAAAAAGAGTCACTTTTTCCTAAAGTTAAAGAATGTTCCTAGTGATATAAATGATTGAGTTAAAAATAATTAAAATATGCAAAAGATTTATAGAGTAGAAGCTCAAGATTTTGAATCGTACTCATAAAAACACAAATAAAAAATTATTGTAAAGAATTGTTTAAAAAAATCACGAATCATCATTTGGGTCTGTTTAGTAGAGAAATTGTAACAGCAACACTACTGAATAGATTCTGCAAAGACAAAACAGAAAATCAATAACAAAAAATAAATAAAGATAACTAAAAAAAATATTAGATACTTTATGTTTTGTAGAAGGAAGGGTTAGAAATCAAAATGACAGAAATAATTTAAAATCATTCCTTTTTAAGTTTTGAAACGTTATCGATTGTACTGAAGATACTCTGATTAGTTTTTGCCAGATTGACCAAAATGTCCTGAAAGAAGTCCTGAGCTGAAGCAGCATCACTTGTAAACACAAGGGGGCAGTGTGGAGCAATCAATGTAGAAAACTGTCAGTAACTCCCTGTCCCTGATGAAGTTAAACTTCATACTGAAGGTAGACATACAACTGAAGACAAAAACAATGAAAGTCTGAGACATAATCATAAAGAAAATAAACAAATTTATCTGATGATGTCCATGGCTTTAGTACAACATATTGACATTTTAGTTATGGTTGTGTTGATTTGATTATTGATGAAACTGGTTGAGCAAAAAACTTTTAAGACTCGTTTTCCATGTTTGAAACTTTCAGTTCCAGATATCAACAGGTGCATTCTTCATGTCTACACTTAGCACAAAAAGTAAGGAAATTTGTGTTTGGTAGATTATTTATTTATTGTAGCAATGTTTATTGGCAATAAAAAAGTCTGTTAACTTCCTTTTAAAACTTTTTTCCGATGGTGCAGATCTGACGAGTTCCCACAGTTTGTCCTCACCATTTTACAGCGGACTGAAAGCTGAAGTTTATCAGACCTTCAAAGCTCGAACCACGTCCACCCACTGAATTTAATCTTTTCTTTCTTATTAACTATTTCATCTGCTTCTTTTTCATGTGGACGTTTGCTGTTGAGCTCGTTTTGGAGCTGTGTTGTAGATAGTTTAGTGTAAATAGAGCAGTAGAGCTGAGCACTGGTGTTACATCTATCAATCAAATTTCTTTAAGCCATATCACCCAGCACTGTTATGAAATATGAATGGTAATCTTCTTAATTTGTAAAAACTGTTTGYTGTAAATCTGAATACATCGAGGGCTGCCAGTCCTTCTGGTTAATGGCTGCTATAGTTACAGTCTTCTGTCTTCATCCAAAGGTATGGGATAAAATGAAGGGTTTGGTTTGTTTAATTGTCTGTTTGTGAAGCCGCACATCACCCTATGACCATTTTTACAGATAAATCAACTAAATAAAAGCAATATTAGCCTACCGTCTGTTTTTTGAGTACAGGACTTTACACAAGCATAAGTTGTTTTGACATCCTTTATGGGGGAGTGGGCACCCTTCTAACAAGCATTATGTGCCAAGAGTCAGTTCATATTATGAACAGAGAGATATTTGAATTGACTATTGTCGATTGCAATCTGGGTAACTGAAAGGTTTTTTTTGTTTTGTTTTGTTTGTTTGTTTAAAAATAACTTAATTATGGATATATGCAATACAAATCTGTCTAACCATAAAATGTTAAAAGGGCCACTTAAATATTTTGATGATTCAATTTTTAATTCCTTTGTTATATATTTAGATATTATTTAACTTAGAAAAAATATAACATTGCCTAAAAGGACAATTGTTCTTGAAATTAGAAGCTCCACACCAACAAGCCGGCTAACAAAATGTTGCGCCAAGTAGGTGGAGTTCTCACTCACAGCCAGGGTATCAGCTCACATCCAACACCCACGTCGACCGAATGGTTGGTGTGAACAAAACAAGATTGTTTCGATGCCAAGAACTGATCTGGGTGCAGTTTTAAACTAATGAATGAAGTCAGTGAAACTGTTCAATTTGATAAATTGTGCAAATAATCTACAGTTGTGCCACACACAGAATCTTGACTGAAAAGGAACCTCTTTTACATTATTTCTACAGTTTTCCACCACAATTTGAACAGCGGGTGGCAGAATGTCCAGGAATCACTGTTACGCTGTATGAATTACTAAAGTGGCAAATTTTTAAAATGACATTTGAGCTTTTGAAGTATACCTCAGTGTTTGTGTACTAGACATAAAACACATATTTCTTTACTTCCACTTTCTTCTGACGAATACAAATAAGCTCTGAATGGAGACAATGAGGCTGCTTTGTCTCTGTGGTCAGAATTGTTCAAAGCCTTTTTCATCAGAACAGTCATCAAATGAAAGTGACACATTTTTTGCATTTATAATAGATGATGATCTTGGGACAAACCCTTAAAAAATGTAGAGATGTGAAATCAATCATTTATAGATTGCCACTGAACCGAGATATATTTGAGATTTCATAGAGTTTTCAGGTTGTAGACCTGTCAGTGTCAAAACTCCGTCAAATCAAAGATTAGATTTTGATTAGCCACAACCTTAAAATCCATTATATCTTATTTGTACATGAAATATTTGCCATAAATTCCAATCTGACCATTGAATGTTAAAACAGACACTAAATAATGCTTTTTTTTTTTTTTTAGTTAGCCTGGTCAGTAAACACAACAAACTCTATGATTTCTGACTCCTGGTGAAGTTGGTTGTGGCATCATTCACAGATCCCAGTTTCAACTTTACAGGTAAATAAAACTCAGTATTAATCCTGGATTAACAAATAATTTAAAGTAAGCAATGCTGAAGTGGATCGCTGTTATTTTATAACAGCTTCAAATCTTGAAAAATTCATAGTGGTTCAATATGCAGACTCTAATTCCTAAAACACTGTCAGTTTTTCATTAAAAATATATTCCAATAAAACTATGTCATGTCATGTCATGTCATGTCATGTCATATGTTATGTTATGTTATGTTATGTTATGTTATGTTATGTTATGTTATGTTATGTTATGTTATGTTATGTTATGTTATCAGTTTTTACTGTCTGCTAATATATACTGTATAGACATTGATTAAAAACAAACATTGTGGTTCCAAGGTTCCAGGGCTGTGGTTTGATTATTTGTTACAACGGCCTGCCATACATCAGATGCTTGTAGGCAGAGCATAGGGCTCTGCTTATAGGCAAAAGTTCAGCAGCGTGTGGCCCCGCCCCCTCGGCCTTGACAWCACGCCCAGTCCTCTGGCTCTGAATGGTTTCCTCTGTATCACTGCTGCACAACGAACCAGGCACGAATCGCACGTGGAGGACAACAGAACCGTCCGAGCCGAACGGAGCCGAACCAGAACCGAGACTTGTGAGGGGGCGGGACGGGTGGCTCTTCGGCTCACCCAGGACCCCCGGAGTCTGTTTTTCTTATCTAAACATCTCATTAATTCTTTGACCGCTGCAACACTTTAAGATGCACAAACGTCATGTGAGCGTTTGGACCGAACCTTTTTACTTCTGACCCACAAATCGAGCTGGAAGGAATACATTACTGAGAAATGGAGAGATGTAGGAACGGATTCTCGTCGGACAGAAACGTCCTGTGTCTGTTTGACGTGGACGGGACTCTGACAGCTCCGAGAGAGGTAAGCAAGCAGTTACTGCATGTTTATTCCTCATGACAAGCCTCCTCCTCATACTCCTCCTCCTCCTCCTCCTCCTCCTCCTCTGCAGCTCTCCTCACTCCTGAGAAAGAGAGAGGGCGAGCACACTGTGTCCTCTTCATGTGTTCATTCATTTTTATTATTTATTTTTGTATTCCTCTGGAACACGAAAAACTAAAAGCTGCTCTGGCTGACCTGGAAGTGGCATCTTAAGCATCACTTATTATCAAACCGTCCTTGTATTTGAGTTAAATGACATGTTCTTACAGCAGGCACTGAGAAATATTATTTGTGTTTTTATGTAAGAGAATGCATCGGATTGTTAGTCTAATGTAATATTTCTGTTAGGGTTTATCTGCTTTTTCTGTTCTGCTTGATTTGTTGGAGTCATCTGAGGTTAGAGTTTGTATGTCATTCACACACCGTACATTTTTTATCTTTACAAGGACTTTGCATTGACTCACTGATTCAKCCCTAACCCTTAGTCCTAAACCTATAAAAGCCCCAACCCAAAAATTGCTTTGGGCCCTGTAACGGGGTCCTCACAAGGTAGCATGTTTTGAGAAAATGGACCTTACAAGGTAACAAATACAAATCTCAGTCATGTCCAGTTGTTTACTGCGGTCAAGTGAGCCGACAGTTGTTTGCTGTCTTGTCTGTGTTTACATTTTAACTACACAAATGTTGCTTTTTAAGTAGGAGTGCACCAATAAATCGATAGATTTCCTTAATTTTGGTAGATTGGAGATCGGACGATACTTGGGTAAGATCAGTGGAAAAGATCGTCATCTCATCTACCTCCACTGTTCCCTGTTGCTCTGCAGTGAGCACTACCTCATGTCCAGTTAAAACAAGTTGTTCAGTGTCTTTCAATAAAATAATATTGGAACATTGAAGGTGTATCATGTAGGGATGTCCCAATCCAGATTTTGTGGCTCCCGATRCAATCCGATTTTTTAAAATGATTAGTCTTTCTGATACCGATCCGATAGCTTTATTTCTTTATTTCTTTGTTTCTTTCCAAGTGACAAGGTTGGTAGTATTAAAGCGAGCCCTGCTGTTCTCACCACGAGAAACATCCAGTTTGCAGATTTTGCAAAATGCAGTTTCAGCATCATTGTTTTCCATTGGAAAGTGTTCCCACACTGTGGACATGGTTGTATACTTGTGTGTGTCTTGACTTCTTAACTGCAGTTTTAAGCATGATGATGCTGAAAACTGTCAAGAAAACTGGATCGGCCCTAGGGCTGCCATAAACAATTATTTTATAATCTATTAATCACCGATTWTTTTTTTCGATTAGTCGACTAATCGGATTATACGTTAATTGAATGTAAAACATAGAGCTTATTGCGCCAGAATGTAGCTGCTATTATATAACCATCGTTAGATTTTAGCTATATGCTAACTAAAAATAATTGCTGTGGAAGGCAAGTTCTGCTCTGCAGATATTACACAGGTTTCTCTTTCATTTTCTGAAAATGATCCCACACTTTTGAGCTCTGTTGTCAGGTAGCCATGATACCAGAGCCTGTCTGTATAATGTCTTGTGACGTCCACGGCCTACCCCAGTTACCACTACTGTGCATGTGTGTCAAGGACAGAAAGGCAGATGTGGCAGTGGAAGGTGTCAAAGCAGTTTGGAGAGAAAAACAAAGAACAAAAAAAAGAAAACAATTAATCGATTATTAAATTGTCATCGATTATTTTAATAATCGATTAGTCGTCGATTAATCGATTAATCGTTGCAGCCCTAATCGGCCCGATCACATGACTAAATCCGATTCTACCCGATTTTCAAAAATGGCCATATCTGCCACTGATACTGAGTATCTGATTTTGACATCCCTAGTATCATGACCTTATAACACCTGAAAGTGTCATTTAAAAAAATTRGTACTGGCCAAAATCAGATTCGGCAGGTCAGACGTGGCGATTGACCAGAAAGCTGCAATCCCCTGGTTTTAAAAAAAAATTTGTGTGGACATTTGTGAGTTATCGAGATGACATGAAGTGTGTTTTCTTTCTCCCTGCAGAAAATCGACCCTCGCCTGGATGAGTTCTTCCAGACTCTGAGGAGGAAGGTGAAGATCGGCATCGTGGGCGGCTCGGACTACCCCAAGATCGCAGAGCAGCTCGGCGAGGGAGATGATGGTGAAAATTCTGTTAGCAAAATATCTCAGAAAGCACTGGGCAAATTTACTGACACGTTCAGAAAGTAATCAGCAGACGGTCTGAAAGCAGAGCAGCGATGACTAAAAGTTTCGTTTCCTTTGATTCGCCTCATGCCTCGAGTCACATTTTAGTAAACAACAGTGCTGACTGTCGCCTGCGCCATTACTGACATCTAATGTTACACGTTTCACTCTGCACACACTTCTGATTCCTCAATATTCTGCCAAAACACGCACAGTGYCTCGCTGGGCGTCACTCGGTTACTGCAGCCTCTCTGTTCAGTAAGTAATCCTCAGCTGCGATGACACGTTGATCTCCTGTCTGACGGTAAATATTTTTGGCTGCAGCTGGAATGCAGACACGTTGTTCTGAGCAGGAGCTGCTGTTTATCTGCGAGCCAAGTTCACTGTGGGTTAATGTTTCCTTTCCTGATACAAGAAAACAGCTGATGGTGTTACGTAATAAAAAAAACTGAGATGCCTGTAAGGTACAGTTTGTAGCACAGCTGATGTAGAACTTTAGAGGCACAACATTTTGAGACCTTTTTGTCTGTTTTTATTTCTAAGACGTGTGTTTTCAGCCTCTTTAAATCARACTCAGAGGAGGATTCTTAGACTTTTTTTTGCCATCTGGACATATTAAGRTGGTTTAGCATTCCTTCAGATCAGATCCTTTCTGTTATTTGAATGGCAGCTTGTGGTTCCACTGTAAAGTTTATGTTCAGGGCTAATGATGGTCTTCACAGAAAAATACGTATGAATACTGATGCTTCAATTTCACCATCAAAGTGGTCTTTGTACCAGTTTTATATCTATGCTGCTTCAGAGCACAATAACTATTATTTGTTGTCGCTGCTACTGTTTGTTTTGTCCCATACATCTTATTTATTTTCTGTGGATATTTTAAGACAAGGTGAGGTGTACTTTAGGAGTAGGTTTTGTTTGTTCCTTTATAAATAAAGCGAAAGTTTGATTTGTAAATTGTGTTGGACTCTAGAGTTGCAATTTGTCACAGATTCTGTTCATAACCTTTATAAACAAAAGAATTAGGGGTGTATGAAAATATTGATATAGTGAARTATTGCAATATTTAATTTCCTGATATCGTATCGATTCTGAAAATCACTGTATCAATTTATTATAAGGCTTAATGGACACACCTCATGAATGAGCAGCAATGGATGGGTAGGTAGGTGGAAGCTATTTTATTGTTATTTTTACCTCACAAACGTGCAAAAAGTAATTTTCTGCATAGTTTCATACTGATAGATTGTCAAAGTGAKAACCAAAGAATAAAGAGGTTAGACAGATCAAAATGTGCTGCATCAACATACATACAGTTTGTTGTGACACTTATCTTTAGTATTTTTAGAGTAGCAGGTAATTCCTCGTCTTGTTTGTCTTTTCTCTTCCAGTGATTCACAAGTTTGATTATGTTTTTGCTGAGAATGGAACAGTTCAGTACAAAGACGGTAAACTTCTCTCAAAACATGTAAGTGAATTTTAGTTTATGGCTGTAATCCTGCATGAAGAAAGCTGTAAATGCTGTAGAGAGGCAAACAGTTGGCTAAACTGTTCTTAAAACCATTAACAGCTTAGAAAAAGAGTAGGGTTGTTTCGCTCTTTGCATGGTTTGACCAGTTTTAATAATCCTAAAATATATTTAGAAATATATTTTTGGCGTTTTGTTTATTTTCTAAAAGCATTTCTTTCTAATCTTCCTGCAGGCAATTCAAAACCAGATCGGGGAGGAGCTGCTGCAGGATCTGATCAACTTCTGCCTCAGCTACATGGGGCTCATCAAGCTGCCGAAGAAAAGGTGAGAAATAGACAAGAAAACAACGCTGCAGCTTAAAGAAACAAAACAAATCTTATAAAACGAGATCCTGTGAAAGAATTATTAAAATAATATCTTACATTTTGTCAATAATTTAGCAGATTAGCTGTTACTTTGTCAATCCAGCCTGAATTAAAATCTGTTCACCTATCTCCTTGGCAATTTCGGTGCTATTTCAACACTTTATATATCAAAATGAAATGACTTTTGGTGCTTCAGCAATTTATACTTTATCAGATATTTAATTTTTTTTTCAGTTAGTTCTTTCCTCATTAAAAATGAATAGAGCTGACTTCAACATCTTAAAACCTTTATTTTTATTATTTATCTACCGTATTAACCAGGCAAATCCCATTGAGATCGCAGATCTCCTTTTCAAGGGCGGCCTGGGCCTGAAGGCAACCTATATGTTTTTGGGGGTGGGGGAAACCGGAGCACCCAGAGAAAACCCATGGAAGCACGAGGAGAACATGCAAACTCCGCACAGAAAGACCCCAGGTCTGGACCGGGGATCAAACCCAGGACGGTGCTAACCACTGAGCCACCGTGCCACCAGCTTTCTAAATGTTCAYAAATCTTTACTYTTCTGGTTCTTCTGCTTCTGTTTTGCTGATTTTGGCTTTGTTCTTTTTTAGTTATCACCTTTTCTGCTTTTCTTCTGCTGTTTTCAACTTTTTTGGGATTMTTTCTGCTTCTTTATTCATTTCAGCTGTTTTAGCTAATTTGAGCTGTTTTCAGCAACATTCATGTATTGTGCTAATTTTAGCAACTTTTGAAACAATTTTAAACCAGTTKTAGCTTTTTTAGCTATTCAGAAAAAATMTTTTAGCATTAAGCAWTGGCRCTGCRTTTTCACAGGAAATGCAAATTATGTAGTTATTAATAATTATTCGACAGAAAAAGCCAGACTTTAACCTTTTATCCTTTAACTGTTCATATTCTGTCCACATTCCCAACTTCAATAAAGATCTAATCCATTGCCTTAAACTCCCCAGGTGATATCTGTCACATAYGCACACATAACTACACACACTTTCTTGACATTTGACCTGCCTTTAGGGGTTCAGAGGTGGTTGGAGGATGGTTTCCCCCTCAGCACTGATCTGTCTGAGCAGAAAACTTTCCTCTGGTAAAAAAAAAGAAAAGGAATGAAGCTAAAACTCATCTTGACAAGAATGAATCACTGTTATGTCAAAAAAGAGAAGAAGAAAAAAAAMCGTTTTGGCCTAGTTAGGTCTCTGTAGAATGTATAACGGTTAACTGTCTGCGTTTTCACTCCTGCAGAGGGACGTTTATTGAGTTCAGGAACGGAACAATTAATATTTCACCGATCGGTCGAAGCTGCACGCCAGAGGAACGGATCGAGTTTTCTGAATTAGATAAGGTAAGTTGCTTTGCATCAGAGCTTTATTAATCATTCATGGGTTAAATGGTGAAATATATTTGTTCCTGAATGTGTCAGGAATAAAAAGCATCAAACGGTCAACAAATGTGAGCATTCAGATCCTGGGATTTCTGTCGGTCACTGAATGTGTGTGTGTGTGTGTGTGTGTGTGTGTGTGTGTGTGTGTGTGTGTGTGTGTGTGTGTGT
>NW_013952498.1:901631-908062 GCF_001266775.1 Austrofundulus limnaeus | reverse complement strand
TGTTATTGGTGTACATTTCACATGTCATTGAATTTCTATCAGTTTCTCTCTGTACAGGTCTTACATTTCTCTTCTTTTTCTTTTTCTTCATTACTTTAGTTTAAAAAAATGTGAGCAATATTTTTAATGGTGCAATCGAATAGCAAATAAGCTGAACAAAGCCTGATCTTATCTGGTTTAGCAACGCTGGTATTGTTTGGTACGAGCAGCTGAAACCRCCTTTGTTTTACTGTTTCAAAACGTGGACAAAAGGAAGGGCAAATCAATACTGAGCTGTCCAAACAGGTCATCTACACTGATGCATAACAGAGCCAAGAGATACAAAGGAAGTTTATAAAAGCAGAGGAGAAACACAATCATTCAGGTATCATTTGTTTGCGGAGYGATTTGAAGCCCCGCTGCCATAAAAGTTGGCCCACTGCTTCAAACGTAAATAAAGGTTTAATAAGTGTCTTGTTAAATCTACTAAATGAATCTTGAGTTCATTAAAATAGTATTTTAAACACTTTAAAGATATTCTTGAGACTGGAGCTTCTTTTGAGATGGCATCAATAGGGAACATTTTCACTTATTTTTAGAACATAGGCCTATATTAGTTTTTTGTATTGTTCACTAAAAAAGAACATAAATCAAGAGGAAAAACCTTTGAAGAAATGTCTGCTGACTAAATTAGGATCATTAGCAACAGACCAGTAATACAGTTGAGAAAGAATCACTCAGAGAGCCAGAGCTGAAATCAGTGAGCTGAGCTCATCGCTTCGTCTGTAAAAGCAAGTTAAACCTGTACCTTTTTAAAAACAAACAACAAGAACATTCAGACTATGTGAGGTGAACTCATGTAATGTGGAAAAAACTTCCAGGCCATCTAATAAATCATAGTTTTGGATGTTTAAAGCAACCTTCTTCATTATTTTCTGTACACAAAAAAATAAAACAAGCTGTTCATCATAAATCCACCATGAACAGAAAACATGTTTCACTTTCATAAGTTGTGGTTTATTTTTTTTTTCAAGTTCCTAAATGTTTTCCATGCAACAACAGAGGAAACAGTTCAACAATTTAAAAATTTACACCACATCCAAGCTTTCTGAAAAGACAGTGTTTATGTTGTAGCTGGTGAAATGAAAACTTGTGTAACTGATTAAAGAGAAAGTCGCACAGCACGGTTTGATACAAACCTTTTTTAAGGATTGTGTTTTAAAATCTAATCAGAATGTTGTTTGTTTCACAGAGAGAAAAAATCAGGGAGAAATTTGTTGCTGCTTTGAAAGAGGAATTTGCCGGAAAGGGACTTTGCTTCACCAAAGGTGAGAAGCTAAACACAAACAAAAACCCTGACGTACCCAAGCCTCAGCACAAAGTGGCAACCATGCCAACATTGTTACATCAAAATACAAAAGAAAAACATTCATAGTTTGGATAAAGTCTTCCTAAACAATTGTAACTTATTTTTGTCTTTATTGTTTATGATTTCATCTCAGTTATTAACCACTGTAGCTCACAATCGCAGTTTAATGGTGACAGGATCAGGATAACACAAGACAACAAAACAAACAGTTTGGTATTATGGATTCTAGGGCACAAAGCAACAGTAGGCATAAGCAAAAAAAATCTGTTTTATAATTTCTCAAAATTCTCAAATGAGAAGTGTTTTTTTAAATAAAAACTTAAGGACTAAAAAGATTGCAACAAGTTTTGTTCCCCCATCCTCCTTTAATATAATCTTGAACACCWGAGTCAGTGCCAGCCTTTATTTGTTTAGGTCCATAACGTTAAACTATTTCTAGACCTCATCCACACTAAAACACAGTTTTCCAAATGGATTTCTTAAAAWGTGTTCATCCACACAGAAACAAAGAAAACACCAAAAACAAGAAACAAGGCTCGGAGCATGTGCARCAAAGCACTGAGTGTGAAATGTCAGGTCATAGTTTAGATTAGAGGTGAAGCTGTGACATCATCAGTTTCATTTTCCACACTGAAAAGCAAGAGTTTTTATACTCTAGAACAGGGGTGCTCAAAMATTGTCCCCAAGAGGGCCAAAATGAAAATCTATCCGGGGCTGCGGGCTAAATGCAGTAATATAATACTTGAAATACAAATACTTTTTAAGTAAAAGTCCTTTCTTTTTAACCATTAAACTTGTGGCCAGTGCAGTGGCCCGCTTTTGTTTTCATACGTTCAAGTAGCAAAGCCTTTGCYACTTAGATAAAGTCAGCACCTTGAGTGAAGACTATCTGCACTACAGCCCMGTATATAGTCATTGCACCAATAGATGAAATGACTAAGTGGAAATACTGTGTTTCTACATAGGACGACAGGTTACAGCCTATGTAAACTGCTGGTGGGCCAAATCAAATGGCTTGGGCCCCMCTTTGGACTCCTCTGCTCTAGAATAAAACTTTTGGTGTATTTGTAATCATTTCTGTGTGGACAGCCACATAAAGCCAGGGAGCTCTTATTGTAGTTGTAACCMTTTTGTATTGGAGACTGTTTGAAAATTGTGTTAAGTAACACTTTGTTTTTTTTTTTTGTTTTTTTGCAGTTTTATGTTTGTATCTGATTCCTTCAACACAAGTTTCTAACAGAAAAATGTATCAAAATGTTTTCGGAGTACATTTGATCTTAGTCTGCTTGTGAACAGGAGGTGCAAAAGTTGCAATGAATCTTAATTTTTTTTTAAATATCTGCAGCGGTGTAGCTGTATTTGTGTGAGCTGGGTGGGGGGTAGTATATTTTAAACTGTGACCTCTGTGAGAATGACCAGGAACAGTTCCTCGATCAGAAGTCACTGAAAAACAACCTGTCAGACCCTCATGAAAAACACGCTCTTTAGTATTCTATTTACAGCTCGCAGCTTAATGACAAACCAGTTTTTACAGCTTTTCGTGTCTGTTTGTTGATTCTTGTCAGCCGTTGAAGAAAAAAAAAAAAGACCCACTCCCAGATCTGTTAAAGATTACACAGGAACTGTTGCTCCTTATCCTCGTTGCTCTGTGGCAGCACGACGGCAGGAGGTTGATTGAGTCACTCGGTGTTTGCCTACGTGCTCCACGGGTTGGGAGCTGATGATGATGATGATGATGATGATGATGATGATGATGATGATGATGATGATGATGATGATGATGATGATGACGATGACGTGGGAGGGTTGACAAACAAAAACAGGCTGGGTTTGTTTTCAGTGAAAGTCTCCTTGTGAAAGATTTGACAGATTCTGCCATGTTGCTGCAGTGATTACTGTAGATGTGAAAACTGGCCGATGGTTGAGAACCTGTGCAGAGCTGCAGTTTTGTTTTTTTGTTTTTTCCTGTCTTTTAAGAGTTTATCTAAAGACGGCAAAGTTGATCTTATCTCTCTGATAGGACTGATTGGTTTGTTCTGAGAGGACAGAATGTAAGAGTGTTTATGATGGATCATAWTGATCACATGTTTCCTGTTTTTCTTTATGAATAACTTCAGCCTGTGATTGTGTGTCTCTACTGTTAGCAAAATATCTCATGAAATAATAAACAGGATTAAGTGAAACTTTCAGATAATCACTGAATGCACATCAACAATCAGGTAACTTTGGAGTCAATCTGATTCAAGATTAATCAACTATGATTAGAACTCAGCAAATTTAACAGATACTCAGCTAAACATCGGTGTGGTGGTAGCTGAGAGTCATCCTCAAAACATACCCCAAGTTCTAATAATACATAGTGTTAGATTTCATGTGATTGCATTTAAAATGTTTTTGTTACTGTAACTGTGTCATAACTCATCCAGGGATTATCATAACCTAAATCTCTGACCCAATRAAAAGTAGCAGGTGAAATGCATTCCTTCAAGGGATGCAGGGCTTCATTGTTTGAGATGTTTCTTGTTTTTGTTCCATACTTTTTCTTCCTGTTGGTAATTTTTTTTCTAGTTAAATTATTTGCCTGTAGTAAACTAAGTTTACAAAGTTTTAATTTAAATTTTTTTATTGTTGTTAAAAATCTTTTTTTTTCCTTCTACTCAAAAGTTGAAAAACAACAGCTGTGGGATGTTTTGGTTCCTGAAGTGACTCAGCTGTTTATGTTGAAGGGCTGAAGGTGACAGAGTCATTAAGAGGGGTGTGTGAGAGAGCAGCCTTCTGACTGGCTGCTCTCTGGAGTCAACTATGAAACTAATGCAGGAAGGAAACAGAAACATAAATTTAACATGTCGAAAAAACACTGTTTTAATAGCTTACATGTTCATTTAACTGATTTGATTTGCAGCTGAGTAAAGACTCGTTTTAGAATTTAATGTATAAGTGTGTATGTACGCTTTTGTTTGTCTGTTAGCCAAATATCTCAAAAAACACTGAACAGATTTCATTGAAACATTAAGAAAGTAATGAACAGATGTTCATCAACTGTTTTCCTTTTTACAGTCCCATTCAAGATGGCAGCCACAGCTAATCACAACAGTTATTAGAACTCGGTCAGCTTTACAGATTTGGACAGTGCACAGTTCCACTCATCTGTTAACATGCTAATAGTGGAACTAATTCCTTTGGTAAACAAAAAAAGGGAGGAGAAATTTTTAATGTGGAAAATACCTGAAAATTTTAAGAACATTTGTAAAAACCAGGAGTAGTTTAACTAGTATTGTATGATTCCTTTTGTATGAACTGTTTGTGTATTATAGTACTGGGTGCATTGTTGTACATTTTTGTTCATTAATTGTTTGCCTTGGATGTAATTTGCAATGACTTAGTACATTTTTTTAAATGGAAAATTGTTCATGTTGCCACATGGCAGACTGGATGTTATATTAAATATTAGCGGTGTAGCTTTTTGTCGTTGGTGGAACTAATAAATTTGTGTAGCAGTTTAGATGTTACTGAAGTTAATATTTTAGTTAGCTGTGCCCACCACTGGAACTGGAGCTAACATTTGCTGTGGTAGAAGCTGAAAGTCATTCGCAGCACATACTTTAAAGTCCGACTGACCACATGAGATCTTTGTTTAAAACTTTTAACATGCGGTGAGGAACATGCATTTCCTTCAATGAATACTCATTTTATTATTAAATAAATGCTATGTGTTGTGGGATTTAATAGTTAAACAACAACAAACCTGATCGTTGTTGGTGTGTGTTTTGTTGCAGGTGGTCTCATCAGTTTTGATGTGTTCCCCGAGGGCTGGGACAAGAGACTGTGTTTAGATCTTTTGCAAAACGAAGGCCTGGATGCCATCTACTTCTTTGGCAACGAGACCTCAGATGTAAGATCTTATMAATTAATTTTCTGCTTTTATAAACAGAAAGTATGATGACATGAAGATGTCACGGTGGTAGATTGTGTTATTGAAGCTTTAAGAGTGAGTCTTTTAATCCTGTTAGTTTGTACTTGTGGATGTTGGTTCTATAACTTACCAACATCACCAGAAAATACAATTGTGTATCTGACCAATCAGAACAGACCAGGGGTCTCATTTATAAAGGATTGCGTGGAAACCATACTAAAAGTGAACGTACGGCCAAAAGGCGGAAATGGCGTACGCCAAAAAAATTCAGATTTATAAAACCGTACGTACGCACGTTTCTGCGCATCTTTCATTTATAAATCACAGCCGCACGTCAGAGTTTGCGCACGAGGTCCCGCCTCATGTTCTACCCTCTATACGCCCACATTTAACCATAAACAGTCAATGTAAAGTACCTCATGAATGTTAAGATGTATTTAAATCAGTCAGCTGATCAATGTCAACAAAAGTGATTGGTTCAGACAYRCTCCGTCGTGAGTCTGGAGGATGACAGGTGCTGACTGACAGCTGCTCACGTGAACAGATTGTCTGTAATTGATACAGATTTTCCCTCATTTTGCTTTAGAGTAATCTAACCATTTTTATAAAAAATACAAAATAAAAAAATCTCAGCTTCAAATTAATCTTCCATCAGAGCCTATGGGACGATAAAAACAATAAAAATTAAATTAAATAAGTCAGATAAAATTAGGAATAAGTCCCCCGCTCTTCTCCTCGTCCTCTCCCCCTCCTGMCTGCTCTGTTACCCGCGGCAGACCCCCGCCCCGCGCGCATGCATGCACACACACACACGCACGCATCCCCCCCGCGCGCGTGACAAACACGGACTGGATACACGCCCTGCGCATGTACCCAAAGCTTTTGCTGTCCTGCTGTTCTTATCAGGGAGAGGTCTGTGGGTCAGGGAGGGGTCTGTGGGTCAGGGAGGGGTCTGTGTGGGTCAGGGAGGGGTCTGTGGGTCAGGGAGGGGTCTGTGGGTCAGGGAGGGGTCTGTATGGGTCAGGGTCGTCTGAGGAGGAAGCAGATGAATGGAGTTGCGCACGGGAACTTTTATTTAAGTCAGATTATGAAGGTAAATTAAATATCTGACAGTGATCATTACACAGTGTGGCTCTAATTCCTCACTTCACCATCTGTGTCGCAGTTTCA
>NW_013952498.1:896453-900666 GCF_001266775.1 Austrofundulus limnaeus | reverse complement strand
TCTGCAAACAGCTGGATCAGCCGTCAGAGTGATGTCAAAAAAAGGGATAACGCAGATATTTTAAAGCAGGGTTGCAGGTCAAAATTTGTAACAAGACCTCACATGATGTTAGTGCTTGGAGTAAGTTGTTTTTAACAGAATAGAATAGAATAGAATAGAATAGAATAGCCTTTATTGTCCTGCCGAGGGGAAATTAAGGTGTCACAGCAGCATCAGTACAGAGGTTCACGTGCTAGTTACTTTACAAAGGTAATAGACAACAGAGAAACGAATGGTGTGCACTGAATTGGGCAAAAACTGGTGACGGAAAATCCAAAACCAATTTTGTAAAACTTGGGGCTAGTTAGGAATGTGAATTACTACAGCCTGTGAATGTAGTCACCAAATCCAGAGCATGGACCATCGTTTAACTTCCTACATCTTAAGTCTGGTAAAAATAACACTTGTAGACTTCTKTCAGGTTATTAAGAGACTAAAGGCATGCCTGTCTTTCTGGTGTAACATGATATGATCTTTAGCAATTGATTAAGTATGCACCAGCTAGTATTGTAGTCAAGACCACCTAAACCAGTGGTTCTTAAACTTTTTTGAGGTACCGAACCCACCAGTTTCGTATGTGCATTCACTGAACCCTTTTTAGTGATAAATAAAATATGATTTTTTTCCCCCCAAATTCAAGATAGGTAAATGTTTTTTACTGGTGTATAAAATGAGCCATGCACAAACATCACCTTGCTCAAAGTACAAAACCAGCACAGTGCGTAAACTAACAACAAATTTACAGTATGACTTTATTCTGGCCCCAAAAAAATATTTTGGCCCCATAAAAAATTTCAGCCCCCCAAAAATATATATTTTTACTATTTTACTAATAAAAAATTAATTAGGATGTATTGAAGAATTTAACATTTTTTAATAACTTTTCTTTTAAAGTTAATATGTTTTTTGTCGTTTTGAATCCACAAAATACTTTTTTGGGGCCAGCACTGATTGGCCAAGCAATCTCACATGACCCTCTGCAGCAAGTAATGGCCAAGCGGGGCGTGTCATCATGACTTTACATAAGTGTGTCTTTACCTCCGCGGCAGATGCTCTGCCGAATCCCTGAGACCGGCTCATCGAACCCCTAGGGTTCAATCAAACCCTGTGGTTAAGAACCACTGACCTAAACAGAGACCAAGTCAAGACCAAGACTTTTAGGAGTTAGGATCAAGACTTGGGGACAAAAAAAATTGACTAAAAACCAAGAATATTGGTACAGAAGCAGATTGCTAACGTTAGCTAGTTTTGCTAATATCACTTTCACAAAGCTTACCTGTCTTTGTGCTTTCTTTCTAAGTGCTACTAAAAGTTTGTTGTTGTCCCTATCATCTCTGAAAGTGAAGCACAGCAGAATTTACAMGYCACTGTATGCTTTCTCCTGGATGTTGTTTTATAAATGTATTCTTTATGATTAATTTAGCCAAACTGCAGACATCTTCTCTTGCTATACCAGACAACCACAACTCACTTTCTTGGAGTGCCATGTGCAAGTGAAAAGTTGAGGATGGGAAACAAAAATACATCATTAGCAATGAGTCATGCTTGATTTGAATCAGTACTTTTCACATCCAATGAAAGCAAAGATTTTAACAAATAAATTGGACAATGTTCTGGCAATTTTGTGATATTTCCACAGCTGTGGTCTTGACTGGTCTTGAAATAAAACCCTAATGTCCGAGACAAGACAGAGTACAAATGTGGACTTGTCTGAGACCAGTGGTCTCAAGACCAGTCTCGAGCACTACAACATTGGCATGTCCAATAACAAATTATTTAAAAAGTGTCAAWCATCGATCTGTTACAGTAATCAGTCTCCACTCCTGACTATCACCTCATCACATGCAGATGCTTTTTTACTTTCTGACATGCATCAAAGTCAGTGAAGCTTCAAAGCATCATATTGTCTTGCTTAGTGTCCGTGAAGACTTTATAATGCTTAACCTAAACCAAGTTTGCTTACTGGCTAACCTAAACATTCCAAAACATGACCAAATATTAACAGAGGGAAAAGAATCAGTTTAATGAACAAGAAGAAGTTAAAGAGTTTCCTGAACACAAGTCTTGCGTTTAAAGGGACTTGTTTGTAAATGGAACTGGTCCAACACCTCAGATTATTATAAGTTTGTGAACGTAGGTAAATGTTGAAAATACATGGGTGTGGTGTTTTTTTTTTTAACCAAGCCACACAATTGTGTTGAGTTAGTTCAAACTAAGGAGTGGTTGAGCTGTTCTTGAATGTGTGGTTTGGTTGTGAAACAGATCAAACCAGTGGTCGATGCTCTGTGTGCAGTAAGTGGATCATTTCTTTGCTTCTTTCTGCAGGGTGGAAACGATTATGAAATTTTTAACGACCCACGGACTATTGGTTTCACAGTCTWCTCTCCCGAGGACACGGCCAGACTCTGTCGGGAACTTTTCTTTGACCCTTCACCACGTGACTCCTGATGTTCTGATCCAGACTCCACCAAGCATCTGGTCTGAACTGAATAACAGCCAGAACCCTGATCCTAAACTAATCATGAGCTGTTGAAAGGGGCTGCTACTGTTCCATCTGGATTAATAATATTGATTTAAAATATTATGAAGCAGCAGTGAAAGGATTAGACATCAAATGATTGGTAAAATGCACTTATGTTTTAAAGTACTGTTTTTGRCTGCTGTACTGTAACAAGTAACAAGAAAGAAAAGGTAAGGGCATAATTTTGCACTGTTGTTAATGTGATTTTTATTCTAATATTTGTTATTATCACTGCAAGAGGTGAGAGAAATGAAAGTGAATTAGAGGAAGGCTCCGTCCACACTACTTTAGATGTTTAAAAAAATAACTTTCTCTACTGGCTTTAWACCTCGTGTTCAAAAACAAACAGCRTATTTTAACAAGATTTTTTAAAAAGCCTTCCAAGGTGAACATTATTAATGTTTCTGTGGACTCAGCAGTTTATGTTGCAACAACGAGGCTGTTTTTACTGATTTTTTTTTTTTACAATTGTCTCACTTCATCCTGATTCTGTCAGCTGGAAATAGATCTACAGATTGTACTTTTCTCTGTTTTCATGTTGTTAAAGCTTGTCGCCACCTAGTGTCAGGAAATGGGTATTTTAGCATTTTCTTTTATTGGTTAAACAAAGATTTTTAATTCAAACTGGAAAAAGAAGTTTGTTTAAAATAATTTTCCAGAAGAGTGTGGACAGGACCCTTAAACCTGATTGTATTTGTCTATCTGAATGAAAATGTGATATAAATATAGTGAAAATAAGGATCTCTATTCCTCCACATGTAAAGGATTTATAGAAGGAAACTTACCTTTGGTGTCTAAACTGGATGCAGTTAGTCGATGGTTCATCGTGAATCTCTTYGTGTCAAATTTTTTAACATTACCAAGGTCCTAAAAAGAACATTTTTTCTGCTTGTTGAGATTATTTTAATGTGTTTGAGGGAAGATTTATAAGGTATTCAGTGCAGTGAAAGATTATTAAGCCACTTTTCAGTTTTTTATATTTTTCCTCAAAACAGTCAGACCTACTTGTAATCTTTCAAAATAATCTTGAACACATCCCACATAGTAAAATTTGTCTGGCCCAGTTCTGGTCCACACAACACTTGGCCCAGATACCTCAAAAATGATGGCCCAGATGTTTTTTGCCTGAGGTGGTCCAGGCTTGGGTCGACACCACATAAACCAAAACACTCTTAAAAGAAGTGTTTGAATCATACTTGGCAAAAAGACTTAACAAAACACACTTATTGTCAATAAGTAAAAATAAGTTTCATCTTAAGTTTTAACACTTCAACCAGCAACACACRTTTTTGTAACTTCTTTGTGGATTGAGAGCTAAAAAAGTTTAAGAATCACAGCTTTAAAAGATTACATGATAATCTGGCTCCTTTAGGAAAAAYATATAAAGAAATCCAGAGCCCAAGACTTTTGCACAGTACTGCACATTTTAAATCAATCTTTAACCAGGGAATTAAGCTACTGTGACCAGGTCACAATATAAACTTCTAAAAATGATTATGTCCTGTAAAATATGTAACAAAAAATGTCTTTCTCACGGCTTGCATGAAGTAATCTTGGCAAATAAATGTATTGATTTGTGTTGCTTAAAATCTGTAAAGCTGTAAAAAATGAATTGTATTTAATTTGAGTCATCTCAAAAGAACTGACAAACCA
>NW_013952498.1:889507-895605 GCF_001266775.1 Austrofundulus limnaeus | reverse complement strand
TTAACATTATTACTGTGGGTTCTTTTTGTTTTGTTTTTGGTTGGTTGGTTGTTTTTTTAGGGGGCRGGGATGTTATGTTCCAAATAGATTGTCTGCCCTCCTTGTATGAGTTTTAGTTAAGAAAAACACTCCCTTTTTGATGAGTCATTGTTGTGACTGTKGGACTTTGGTTAATATGACTGGAAGCACTCCCTCATTGTTTTTCAGCTTTTTCTTTCAGGAAAACACATCTGTTCAGTTATAATAAATCTTTTTATCCTTACTCCATTTTTTAAACCCTTTTTGACTTGTCCCTTTATCTGGAAATACTGAACGTTGCAGGTCTTTGCTCTGTTTAAATCAGAGCTGTAAAACTCATGTTAACCAAGGAGCTACATGTTTTRTGGTGGCCCACAAAGGTAAATGTATCGTGTGTAACTTCAAATAAACAGGAGACATCATCATCTCATTGCCACAGCTGAGCACCACTACCAAAGAATAACTTAGCTCTACCTGGTATTTCCTGTATAGAAACAGCGTGTGTGTGTGTGTGTGTATTTTTTGTTTTTGTTTTGTTTTTCATATTTATTTTGAGTTTTCAAATTACTGCATTTATCCACTCATACATAACAATACAAACAAAAAAACAAGAACAAAAACCACAGAAACAAAACAAACAAACAAAAAACCTGGGCATTTATATCAATTTCAAATACTGGTGCATCTTTTACCAAGTTTTTAAATAAAATAGTGCAAGGAAGGTGGCGAATAGTACAATTATATGTCCATTATCAGGAGAGATTGTAGTCCTGTTGAGCAAGTAGATCTAAAAAATGGCTGCCAGATTTTTAAAAAGACTTGGGTTTGTCCAACATATCGTATCTGAGTCTCTTCATGTGTTATACACCAGATAATTCTGAAAGCCACTTGAAATGTAGTTTAACACAGCATTAAAATTAATCTTTTAGCAATTATCACACCAAAGTTGAAAATACRTTGTACTGAGGGACTACATTTAACAAGAAATGACGCGTATCCAAATAAAGCAATATTATAATCTGGCTTAAATTYGTGCCCATAAAATTTGGAAAACCACATAAATATATTACACCAAAAACTATGCAATTTTGGACATGTCCAAAAAAGATGGGCAAGAGAGCCTTCAGCCGATTTACATCGGTCGCCTAGAGATTGTAGGGTACATTTTATGTAGTTTAGTTTTTGAATAATGAAGTCTGTGTACTACCTTGAATTGGATTAACTGGTCTCTAATATTGACAACAGGATTTTATGGAGCTGAGAATCTTCTCCCAGATTGTATCATCAATCTGTTCACTCAAATCTCTTTCCCAGSCCTGCTTRATAAATTATGTATCAACAKTGGAATCAGAAAATAGTTGAACTAAATTAGTCATCAAAAGAGAAACAGCGTTTTAACACATCCTCTTATAAACACTGAAAAGTACTAAGTGTACGACTGACTAAATGTGAAATAAATATTACAGAAATACTATTAAAGATAAAAGATGCTTTGTTTTGGTAGTTTTACTCACTGTTGAGTTGTGGTGGGCAACTGTCTTGAATTCTGAATGCTCCCATTTTCCTAATGGGAATTCCCACTAGAGGGGTGTTCCAGTTTAAATTTACAGCACAGTACAATTGGACAGCAGTAAAAGTAGCCAGCTACTATCGAACCCTGTGTACCTCCACAGATGGGATGCTATTATTTTGTGGGTAAAATCATCAACATGCATTATGGGAGATGTAGTTCATGGTCAATGCTGGCTTTAAAGCAGCATGAACTTAATTGAGGACATTAATACATCTTTGAAGCACTCGTGGGCCACATATCATGCTGTGGCAGGCCACATTTGGCCCTCAGTCCTTGAGTTTGACACATGGTTTAAATCAATGTCTAACATGTCATTATGTGTTCAGCCATTRGAGGATGTTTTCCCATCCAACTACAATATTCTCTTTCAAAAACCACAGTGTTTGATTATATCAAGGCAATGATAAAGAAGGTAAAATGTTCTGCAGCTAAAGAAGGTTGGGAATAATGTGCCAAATCATTTGGCTGGATAAAAAGCAAACTTGTAGCATCATTTTTTTTTTCTTTAATCAACTACAGAATAACACTTTCAGTCAAACTCATGAATTATACTTAGTTTTTTTATTTGTTTTATTTTATTTTTTCAAAATTCAGTTTTTGTGACAGYGTGAGAATTTGTCCTCAGAAATTCACACAGAAACACCTTTACAGGCAGTGACACTGACAGATATGATGGGTAGAGACTGTGGAATGGAAAGGTRCAGAACATTGTTCAATCTGAATATTTACATCTAGTGAGACAAGTTGGACAATCGAGATGCTTCTCCTTTCCAGGAATTCATCTCCCAAATTTAACTGTGATGTCTAGACTCATGTATTCACAGTTAAGTGTCATATTTCTCACTGTACTAAAAACATAAATCCTGTACGACATATATGAACTAAACAGAACTACTAAGATAATACAGTAAAGGGTTTGCATTTTATGGAAGATGTTTGCTGATCTTTWGTGCTTAAAGTTCTGAAAAGACAGCAGCTGGTTTTACTATCTGAAAAACAGTTTTATGATGAAGCACATTTTATAAAGTTTACAGTAACTTTCATTTCAYACTTATTTACATGACTTTTCATTTTTACTACAAACCCCTCTTCTTTTGGCTGTTTGTTTTTTAAAGGACCTAAAACCAAAAGGTGATCATGAGGATTTAAGTACTTGTGGTTTTGCTTGTTTTCAACTGTAATCTTGCAATCGTGTTCTTTCACATCCACTATCGCCTGCAGCGTTTCTACTCATTTTTCTGAAACCTGCTCTTCATTAACAGTGCAGGTTACAATAAGTCATCTGACTCACTTTCAACCAACATGTGATTGTGAAAACTTTGAAGAACAGAAAACAGCTGCTAAAAAAGGGAAGTAGAACTAAATTCAGCGTTAGTCGTGTTACATCTGTGCTACAATCAAGTTTAAAGTTTAGTTGGAAACATGCTTAATGTTTGATCCCAGACCCAGTTACATTATAAACAGAAATTCAGTTTCTGCCATTTGTTTCGGAGTCGGGTCRAGGGGGCAGCAGCACGAGCACAAATGTCCAGACCTCTTTTTCCACACCCATGTCTTCTAAGAGGACTTAAGGTGTTCCCAGACCAGCTGAGAGACCTAGTCTCTCCTCATGTCCTGGGTCTTCCCTGGGGTCTCCTCCCAGTTGGACATGCCTGGAACACCTCCCTAGGAAGGCATGGTGGGATCATCCTTGCCAGAGGCCTGAATCACCTCAACTGACTCCTCTAGATGTGGAGGAGCAGCGGCTCTGCTCTGAGTCTCTCCTGGATAGCTTAACGTCTCACTCTAAAACAGAATCCAGTCACCCTTCAGAGAAAACGTATCTTTATTACCTGCATTTGCAGTCTCATTCTTTCGGATTTCACCCAAAGATTGTGATCATAGGTTAGGATAGAAACGCAGATCAATTGATGAAAAGAGAGCTTCACCTTCCAGATTAGCTCCCTCTTCACCACAACAGACCAGTACAGAGTCCAAAATACTGCCTAAGCAGGACTGATCCATCTATCAACATCTCACGTTCCATTCTTCCCTCACTCATGAACTCACCACCAACGCAGAGAGAGCAATCCACCCTTTTCCGACTGACAACCATGGCCTCAGATTTGGAGGTTCTGATCCTCACCCCAACTGTTTCACAGGCTGGAAATCGCTACAGTGAGAGCTGGAGATGACGGCACAAAGACGCCAACAGGACCACATCATCTGCAAATAGTTGGGAGCAATCAACCTTGGTAGGGTCTCCCAAGGCAGATTGGTCCTGTAAGTGACAGGCCACACGAAGAATGATTTGTAGTGCTTGTATGGACAGAAGACAGCAAACGCTTTAAAGTCCCCACCCAGGAGCCAGGCCTGGGGGAGGAGCTTGTCTGCGAGCACCTGGTGACTGGATCTTTACCCAGGAGGCCAAGTTAGGCTCAGCCTGAATGAGCTACATAGTTTTGCTTTCCTGATGGCCCACCCACTGCAGGAGGGGCCATGCTAGTCGCCACAGCTGAAGGTGGGGAGCTTGATGCTCTAACCCTAGCTTACCAAAGCTGATTGTTGAAATATTATGTTGTTGTTTTTTTATTTACAAATATTGCAATGTGAGTATAAGGGAAATTCTGAACCGAAACTTGTTCTCTCTTCTGCTAAATTCACATTTGTAATTAAAACTATCATCCYTTGAAATAATGCACATCACCCACTGCCTTGCATGCAAAAGTTTCAAACAAAGATCTTGCACAATCTGTTAGGTCTCAAAGGGTTCTCATCTACAAACACACCTGATTCTGACTCAATATGTGTAAAAGACACAGTTACGGAGATATTGTGGTRGCTAAAGTCGATTAGCTGGTTTATGAGCAAACAGAAAATTATAGGAGGGGGGCCATTACCCTACTTGGACCAGCCCTTGGTAGCACCCCTGGTCCAAAATAGAGCCAGTTTAAACAGAACAGTTCATCCCTAATGACTATTTAATTTTACCCCCTCAGTAACTTTGAGCACTTTACTGTGCAGAATTAAAAAACATCTCAGAGAACATGTTTGCACAGAGCAAAGAAAGGAATGAGTCCCAGAGCAGATATGTGACCCTGAGTGTCTGAGTGCTCAGGTCCTATGAGCTGATGATCTGTCCAGACCAGGTCTCATGTTTTGTCCCAGGCTTCAGATGTATGATCTTCACCTCCACAGCCTGTACCTTAATGTTCTTAGGCGGGACCCGGCACACTTTGTACGTGACCTCGTCTCCCTCAGCCGGGACGTACTCCCCATCGATGCTGAAATGCAGAAACGTGAGAGAAAAAAAGTCTGTGTTGTTACTTTTACTAGTTTGTCTGTTAACATTTCTCACAAACCACCAGATGGATTATAATCAAACTATCAAAAAATAATCATTAGATGTTTGTTTACAGCTGATGAACATTTGGAACAACTCAGTGCCATTATTTGCAGATTTTTGCTAATGTTACCACCTGGCCGAAACAAAAAGCTAGACTAAAAGCAGCACAGCTGTGCAGCCTTTTTGTGTTGCTCTGCATATTTTTATCCAATGCAGCACAATTTATTTTTATTTTTAGTTGTTTTTGCCGTCACCACCACTCACTCTGAGATGTGAACAAAGATGTCCTCGCCACCGTGGGAAGGCTGGATGAAACCATGGCCTTGTGATCTGGAGAAGTTCTTACACACGCCTTTAAAAACCGGACCTGAGTGAGCGCGAACCGTTCTGAAGAGAAAAGAAAAGACAACCAATTAATCATCTATACAACTGATTTAGAACTCTTACATGGAGATAGGTGAAATACGTAACATGTAGCTAGATATTTTCGGTGGGACTCAGGGAGAATAAATTAGGAAGCAGAAGCCCTGGAGTACATGAAGCAAGTACAATGATCCACTTTACAATGAACTGTATTTATTTAAATAACCTACTGTTCCTAATGATACGAGACCTGTTGACCTGTTGTTTTGCTTCTTTACATCCAACCAGAACACAAATCTGTTGCTTTTAGATCCAGATCCAGGCTCAAAAACAGAGGAGATGGATCCTTCTCTGTGTTGAACCTTAATACCTGGAACAACCGAAACATTAACTTCTACTTGAACTTCTACCCCAGAACTGTACTTTTATAAACTCTCCCCRTTTGACTGGAAAAGGTGGAGGTCTGGCTACAATTTTTAAATCCAGTTTTCACTGTCAACAGTCACACATAAAATCATTTCTCAGTTTTGAACTCCAAACTTTTKAACTGAAATTAACTGAACCAATTTTGTGTGTGGTGATCTATCGTCCACCAAAGTTCAACAAGGACTTTATTCATGAATTCTCTGAACTTTTGGCAGAGAATGCATTAGAACATGATCGTATTTTARTTATAGGTGATTTTAATATACACGTATGTTGCCCAGATAAACCTCTGGTGAAGGACTTTTTGGACTTGATTGACTCATTTGATTTTACACAATCTGTGGTTGGACCAACACATTCAAAGGGCCATACTCTGGATTTAGTGTTATCACA
>NW_013952498.1:885043-888648 GCF_001266775.1 Austrofundulus limnaeus | reverse complement strand
TTATCTAATACTTTGTACAAAAGCCTTTGTTGTCAATGACAATGTTTTATTCTTTGGCATTTAATTGATGTATTGTTTTTGCTCTGTTTTGTCATTTGTGTTGTTCTTGTACAGCACTTTGGTACAGCTTTATGCATGTTGTAAAGTGCTATATAAATAAATTTGACATTGACATTGACATTAAATCATGACTTAAAAACCTGGGTCAAAGTATCTGATTTTTTTCCCCCTGGCTTTAAATGGTAAATATTTTTAGCTTTTTAGGTAGTCCAATATTTTTGTCATTTAGTATTTTACTAGTTTTTTATATTCTGGTTTTCTCTAAGTTTTTCCGCAGCACTTTGGTCAAACTCCAGTTGTTTTAAATGTGTTTTATAAATAAAGTTTATATAATTTGATTACGAGTTGATGTGGTGATAGCCGAGTATTATCCTAACACATCCCATTTAACAGGCCCAGTTCTGGCCCACACAACACTCAGCTCAGATAAAGCAAAGAATGACGGCCCTTTGGTCACATGTGGTTTGCCAGAGGTGGTCCATGCATGGGCCAGCACCACATAAACCAAACCAGAACCAGGCCAGTTGTGGCGTTAACTGATTTGGGCCACATAAACCAAAACACAACTGGGCCAGTTGTGGCATGCTATTTAAAAAAACATTGCCATATTTGCCAGACTTGATCTACATCTGTGGGCTATGTGGGATACTTTTCTGTCACACTAAAATGTTTAAGATAATTTGTGCCAACTTATGAAAATTATTCTTACAGGTTATACATTCGAGCTAATTGTCATTATGACAGTATGTACTGTAAAYGTCTAAAAGAGGATTCCAGTAGATTTCTAAAGTTTCAGTCTTCATCATAAACATTTTTAGTGTTGTTAGCCTTATCAGACAAAATCTTGCAATATCACATGAGACCGTGCATAAAGTTATTTTTGAGGTTTAACCAAAGCAACTCTAACTCAGATGATCTCAGTCTAAAACTCGGGCAAAGGCGTTCCTCAAAGAAACACTGTCTTTAGTCTTTTTTCTTTATATGTGTTGTTATTTTGTTACTGCTGAATTTAAATATCAGACATTGCACAGCATTTTGGACAGCTAAAGTACAGCTGGCGCCAGTGTTCCTGTATCATTTTTTTACTGCAGCAGAGCAGAAAAAACTAAAACAGCTGTATCCATCTGCTGCTTTGCCTCTAATCCGACTGCCTGTGTAATCCAGGAGAGACATTTATAGCCAGAATGTCCCTGGATTCAGTCAAACAACTATGCATTATGTAGCAAATGATCCTTAATAATGATTGTTGGTGAGTCACGCTCATTCATTTTGTTCACCAAGAACAGACATCAAGGGGAAAATATTTGATCCATAATCAAGTTGTGTATAAGGAATACTACTTCGAGCTCACAACACATCTAAGACAATTTTCCTGATTTGCCACAACCACTGCTGTTCTTAAAAGGTTAAAACAGTGTGAAATAGAAAGCTACAGGTGACCTTTGACCTCCACTGAGAGTTTACTAACACGCGATGCATCAATGTTGTGTTATTATATGTTAGATCACATGTGACACACTCAAGGCCCACAGGCCAAGAGCTACAAAGATGTATTTAAAATAAGCATATACCGCTTCAAAGCCAGTATTGACCATAAATTACATCTCCCACAATACATGTTGATTATGTTACCTGCGTAATGGCGGCATCCCACCACTAGGTRGAGGTGCACAGGGTTCAAAAGAAGCCAGCAGCCGGCAAATTCACCGTGTGAAACTGTCATTTCGCTACATTTTTACAGGTACTTTTGTCAGTTGAACTGGGAAGTGGGAATTTTCTAGTACAACTCCCAGAATTTCCTACTTTCAAGTCATAAATTTAAACTGGAACACCCCTCCAGTGGTAATTCCCAGTGGGAAAATAGGAGAGTTCAGAATTCAAGATTGCAGCTACTCACCACAACTCATCCCTGAGTAAAACTCTCTTACTTTTACTTTTAATAGTATTTCTGTATTATTTATTTCACATTTAGTCAGTCGTACACGTGTTTACAAGAGGACATGTTAAAATGCTGTTTCTATGCAGGAAATACCACATAGAGCTCAGTTATTGTTTATGAGAGGTGTTCAGCTGAAGCAATGAGATGAGGAGCGAGACGTTTTGTGTTTAGTTAAACATGAAACACTGAAGTTGATTACAACTGGCCCTTTGAGGGCCACCATAACGCTCATGTGCTCAAATGAGTTTGACACGCCTGTGTTGGATGATAACATTAATCTTTCCCTGTCGTCTCATACTCACGCTGAGTAGGTCCGGGTGCGTTTGGTTGGCAGTGGGCTCGGCAGKTCCCGTGGAAGGGGAGGCTCCTGTCCTTCCTCCCACAGCCGGCTCCCCTCCCTCGGGAAGGGGAAAGAGAGGCTGAGAGGGGTGTGTGGGGAGCGCAGCGGGGTCCTGGAGGGCGATGTGAGATTTGGATCCGTCATGTTRAACGATTAAGAGATGACGGGCCGAGAAGGAGGAGGATGCTCTGAGCCGACTGTGGTAACTGCTCCTCAGGCGACTGATGTTCTCCTGTCTGTCCTCTGCTCTCTGCTCGGAGGGGACACACCACACTGTGGACACGCAGCCGGTAACCAGSCCAGCGCTGTCACTTCAAGTCTGTCAAGAAGATTTGCTGTGAGGGGGAAAAGAGGCCACAAAGAGAGAACAGAAGAGATCAAGGAGCTGTTGACTGGAAGGCAGAGGGATGTTGTTGGAAGAAATAAAAAGAATACAAACCATAAATACAAGGTGAGTCCAAAGCCTCAGGACACCCAATACACTCGATAAATAATTGGTGAGGGGGGCAGTCTTTTAGACTATGTCCAGAACATGGCTGCTGTCTTGAAAGTTGCCATATTGGATCAATTTTTTTTTCCAATGGGAAGGGAGTCATGCATCAAAGAAGACCAAATTTGTCTCAGAAATGGTTTGCTGCAATAAGATGTGCAATATCTCTTAAGGTTGTAAGGTTTTCCTTTTCATTTCTAAAATAAAAGTGTGTCCTGRTACTTTTGACTCACCCTGTAAAGAAGAGAGCATGTCTTTAAATGTATTGTGAGACACAGACACTTTATCCAGTATCATGTACCTCAGCTAGAAAATGTCCATAAAACTAAAAGGTGCAACATGTCAGTGTTGATCAACCATAACATTATGATCACTGATGAGTAAAGTAACCCTGATAATGTTGTTCAAATGTAATGTTTTGATTTTTAAAAATGTCTTTCTGGCTTCCAAGTGTACGTGACTCATTTAAATGTTTTTGCAAACCAAAAACGGCCTTACATATTTACCATTACTACTCTCAGACTTTAGCAGCATTTTTACAGCCGTGAAATGTGCAAAAACAACTTAAAGGGACRGTTCAGATCATTTAAAGTGGAGTTCTGCAGAAAAAATACAAGCATTTATTATCTGTTATGGGTTGACCTTTTAATGAACTCACTTTAGAAAAAGGGGGAGAAATCTGACCCGAATGAAGAATTTGGCTTAGTCACAGTTATTTTTCACAGGTAGCAAACCTACAAGCTAGCAAAAATTATAAATAGCAATCTACGTTTTTT
>NW_013952498.1:882486-884981 GCF_001266775.1 Austrofundulus limnaeus | reverse complement strand
TAAATAAATAAATAAATAAATAAATAAATAAATAAATAAATAAATAAATAAATAAATAAGCAATGTTGTGCTAAATTGTTTAATGCAAAAAGAATGGTGCAAAAGTCAAAGAAATTGTGTTTTCATGAACAACAATAATTGTTTTGTTTTTTTTAAGAATGGAGTTGTTTTAAAACGGCACCTAGCTCCTTGATCTGAGGATAACTGTTCACTCTGCAGCCAGGTCAAAGTTCAACTCTACCTTTGTAAATATAGGTCATGAAAAAACTATCTACAACAGGTAAGATATTAACTGTAACCTTCCCGCAGAAGCCAACTTAAAAAATCTAACCTATTTCTTTAGGGATGGGTAAAAAAAGACAACAAACAATCCAAAGTGTTCAACCTGCTTCAGTCAACAGACACCAATATGGCACCAAAAACACCACATCACACTGACTCAAAAGAATCCACTGCTAAAGACCTGGTTGCTCTGATCCTACTTAATCTGAGGGTTTTCTATAAAAACAACACGTCAGAACGATTTCACTGATCGGTTTGTTTTAAGCCATCTGTGTTCGGTGTGACATGAGCAGACGGTTACATCAGTGGAGTTACTTGCAGACATTTGGGAAGATGGAATAAAAATAAATAAAATTAAATGAAAACTGTTCCTGCAGGAGAAGCTGTTGACTTGTGATTCTGTCCACACCTGTTCAGTTCATAAAAGGTGCRGATCTTTACCCTTTCTAGCTCTACCTTTTGCTGAAATAATTGTGTCCAGTCCCTTGAAGCTAGCAGGCTAATCACAAACTACAGGAAGCAAAGAAATAAATAAGGTTGGGTTTTTTTCTGTCTTCTTGTTCTGCACTGACACRCTTTAATGTGTTTATCATTACAAGACCTTGTGACTATAATGAGCATTAACTCATATTGTTGGATCAAACCCATCCRTCACATGCTGTTTGGTCACGTGACCTCTCCTTTCACTTCCTGTCTCCACACACGTTTGACTGACTGATCTCTGGTCAGTTTTAATTCCGGCCTAAAAACCATCATCACCAGCAGGATAAAAGTATGTTTTTTTTAATAAGAGGGTGCATTTTGAACACCCACTCATCTCTGTGTGTGTGGTGATGACGCCAGGGGGGGGGGGGGTGACGTCAGAACCGCCGCAGAGTGGTGCGTTGGTGACGTCAGCGACCTGTTCCCGTTTGAGCAGAAAGCACAAGCAGCTGCTGTGTACTGCCAGAAATATATGAAAATAAATAAATAAATAAATAAATAAATAAATAAATAAATAAACAAACTACAGAGAGCACAAATTTGATCGCGGTTTGAGATTCAGTGCACAGAAATCAATCTATAGAAATAAAACAGTCGTGCCTTTTTGTATAAATATTGTAAAAATTGAATAAACACTTYAATGTATCTAAGTCAAAACAATCCCCCCTGTCCTCTCTGCATGAAAACACATGAGTAATGTGAAAATAATGTCAGCTGAGTGCCAGAAATTCCTCAACGTGTTTAGGTTTGTTCCTCCTGAGCTGCTGGGTGTTTTGCTTCTGTTTTTCAGCATTTACAAAAATAAATAGGCCAAATAAAAAAAAGAAGAAACGCTCGAATTTCAATACATTATTATTATTATTATTATTATTATTATTATTATTATTATTATTATTATTATGTAAAAGGCTGATAAATAAAATCTTCTCAGTGCAATGAGACAATGGAAACAGAAGCAGAGGTTAGAGGTCGGCTGCTGCTCCCTCCATCGTCCATTTAAAAACAAATTATTTCTTTATTTTTCATAAGCTAACATTCACAGAAATCACTGTCCTGAGCGGAAAGATAAAAATCAAAGCAACACACGGCTCCACATCAACATGCACAGAAACAGAAGGCTACTTACAGCTGTGGTGGGCTCAGAGGACGATCACCTTGTGCTATATCCACACACACACATTTATACACATATAAATGTGTATATACAGTGTTTTGGTCGCAGTGGGTTATATAAAGCGCAGCTGTATAAACAAAGTGGAGTAAATCCGCGCAGAAAGCCTGAGGATGATGATGATGACGATGATGATGGTGGTGTGACGCTGCGGAGTCTGCGCAGCTGCAGGAGATTCCGATGGCGTGATGTGACTGCGTGAAAAGTCACTCTGTCATCGCTCCACAGAGAGCCCACTGTGGGGAAGGCTGCGTGACATGTGCAGTGGTCAGCTTTATACAGTTAGCRGCTTTCCTGAACATTAGACTGTGAAACCTGGAGGAAGATCCTTCCTGCGGAGCTAATCAACGCCGAATAAACCTTTTGTTCGGCTACTTCTGATGCCACAGAGCTAAATATTATAATATTGTTTTATTTTATTTTTAAATAATAGGACGTTTTATTTAATCACAGCAGCACCTGTTGGTACCAGGAGCTCAGAACAAGTGTCAATAAAACAGTAAAATAAACAGTTTGCCAGAGAAGACTTGTCATACACACACACACACACACACACACA
>NW_013952498.1:875247-880283 GCF_001266775.1 Austrofundulus limnaeus | reverse complement strand
AATAAATAAATAAATAAATAAATAAATAAATAAATAAATAACAAACAAAGTCAAGCTTCTTCTTCTTCTTCTTCTTCTTCTTTTAATGACAGGAGTCTACATCCTTACACGTGTCTTTACTGCCACATGCTGGACAACATGTATCTCTGCAGCCTACAGTCTATTCAAACAGGCTAACCTTCACGGTACTTTGATTTGTTTTATGTCTTTATACTGCCTGTTGATGCTAGGCTCATTTTTTAAGGGAGGAGTATAAAACAAAAGGTTATACTTCAGCCTTGCTGTGTTTGCTCAGCAATTGTACAAAAAAATCACACTGAATATCAGAAATTATACATATTCCTTWTGACTATAACACAGCCTAATGATGACGTCACTCTGTAGTACAGTTTGAACTGTGAGGCATTAAAATTAAATATGACAAACAAAAATAACATTTTGAAGTGAATCAAATATGTTTGAAGCATATCATCAGTAGACCAAATAACACTCTTTATCCTTTTTGTGTAAGATCAACCGGGAAAATGATTTTAATCTTAAACTATATTTTTGTTAAGCTCAGAAACACAGATAATGAAAGGTTGAATAAATAGATCAGCTAAACAAAATAAAAAAATCTGTATTTGAAAGTTAGATTCATCTGAAAGATCAGGAGAAATTGGAAATTTATTTTTCAAAGTAAAACACACACCACTTGAGATTTTCTGAAATGTTTATTTTTGTAAATATCAGGATAATTTAATTTAGCAGGCTATAATACAGCAGGCTACTTTTACAAAAGATTTAACAGCAGATTAGCAATCATCACTGTGAAATAACATTTCATTTCCTGCAGCTGAACAAATGAAGACATGACTTCAAACACTCAAGTGAGAGCGTGACTGCACACCTGAGTACACAATGAAGATTCGTTGATTTTTTTATTTTACAGCTTGAACTTAAAATGTAACATAAAAGTCCAAACGACTACACTTAATGCCGGTTCACAGTTTGAGCCAAGAATTTCACATTGTGCAGAGGGGAAATTTAAAAATTGGCGTTGAATTTAGAGAAAAACAAACAGTGATGATTTCAAAAGTGTCACGTCACAAATGAACAAAACCATAAAACAATGGATAATCACTTTTTCCCCAATTCAAAGCCATCAAACTTTCAACAAACAACAAATTCCTGACATTCTTATTTTTACCCACAATGCACGTCTCTATGTTTCAAAAAGCTCCACAGACAACAGGCAGCCTACAGAAAATGCTTCTATTTAAATCTACTATTAATAACAACTTTCATTTTTATAGATGTGTATATAATCAAGTTTTATCTATGTACACTCCTCTGTACAAAATGCAGCTGTAGATCATCATTTACAAACAAATCCTAAAGTCAGTAACTTGAAAGAAGACAACGCTTCATTTAGATTTGAACTTCTGGAACAATAAAGTAAATTTACAGATTCTGGGAACAAACGGTTAAAGAAGAACAACGATTTCCCCACATCAAACAGCAGAATAAGCTTTGAGTGCAACTATAAATAARGAATATCTTACCTGTTCCACTTCAGACTTTGAACAAACTCAGGTTCGTACAAATGTAGCGCCGGTCAAAGTGAACAAGTGCCTCATTGAAGCAACTCCAATCTCTAAAATTTCATCATGGTTCATGGAAACGCTGTTTCATAAATCTTTACATCTTTTTTTTTTAATTCTATGGTTATCTGCAAGAGCAAATGTCAGCAGCTAGCTGTAGCACTAAAGATGTAGCCTTACTCCTGCAGGAAGTTTGTAGTTTTTCAGACAGAAAAACAWCACAATGCAAAACTGACAGCAGTAAGATTTTAAAAATATCATCTGCATGACCTGCTGTGAAATTAAAAAAAAAAACTAAAGTTTGTTTCAAACTGACAGAAATCAGCTTTGATCCTGGCTCTGCTCTYACCAACAGAATTAAACTCTACTCCTCCAAACCGAGGATGTATCTACAGCATGTAAGATGTTAGTTGTATATAATGCTCCACAGAACCCCACTAGGAAACAAACAAACAAACAAACAGGAAACAATCGTGTACCTCTCCCTCTTACAACTGMTGGAGAAAGAAACACAGGGATTAGATAAGTTCTGGTTTCCTGTCAGAACTTTTTTTTTACCTGATGGAGTGATATTTCTGAGCAGCACGACACAAAAATGTGCTCAAGGACAAGTTTTGTGACGAATGTGGCTCAAASCTGGATAAGCTTGTAAATAAATACACTGAGTATGTGACTGATGGGAAGAAAGCAGTCATTCCTACAGTAAAACAATCCTACGAGGTTTTGGCTCCAATTCCTTGTCCTTTTATGTACGAATTTGTGGAAAATAAAAATAAAAAAATGAGTGCAGGTGAAGCAGCTCGTGCTTACAGAGTGGTCCAAAATCAAAAACTGACATTTGTTCAGATCAGTAACGTCAAACAAAAACAAAGTCCCACTTTGTCTTTAAAACTTCAGGGATTAGAAATAACTAAATTAAAACACACTTAAGGAAAATGGTAGGTAAAAGGTAAGGTTAAAGATATTAAAGCATAAAGTTTTCTTCAAATATATAAAATTCTCTCTTTTTAACCTAACTAGCATTCTATTAATAAACTTATTTTTCCGTTTTTGGTTTAATACATCATTTTAGAGAAACAGCAGTGTTAGAAAATTAATCAAATGCACTGAATTCAGAGTGGAAGAAGAATATTTATGTCAAATTAACGCTACCACAAAGAGCAAATCTGGTCTACAATTTTTATTTTGTTGCCAAATTTTAACATCTTTGTGTCCTGTTTTAACTAAGTCTTTGTATTTTATGTCTTAMTTTAGGTAAGCTTTGTTATTTGTAGCTTTTAATTGTAATTAGGTCTTATTTTTACATTTTAATTACATTTTATTTGTAAGTTCCATCTTAATTAGGTTCTTGTGTTTTTAAGTGCAGTTTTAAAAATATTTGTGCGTTTCCGTCGGTGAACTTGGAGGGGTTTGACAGTAATCGTCTCTACAGTTTTAGTGCTAACCTGTGATAAAGTGTGCGCTTTCATCCGTACAGCGACTCTGGTTTTCTGACTGASAACGACTACATGTGACCCTAAACCGAGTCTGGCCTCCCTCCCTTCTTCATGCTGTGCCTTCTGAATACAGCCACCCTCATCTTCATCGTTACTGGAGCTCCTTCATCCTGTTGAGGGCGGAGCCGGCCCTGAACCACTCGATCTGCGTCTCGTTGAAGGTGTGGTTCAGAGAGATGGACTCCTGGCTCCCGTCGCAATGTTTGATCACTGCTGTCAGCGGCTGGTTGGGCCGAAAAAATAATGATGTCAACAAGGAAAAGAAAACAAGGCTGACCTTTAGATGAATGGTTTGTGTAAGGGGGCAGATGTTTGCTCACCTTGCCGGGYGCAAAGGACTTCAGGCCGATGATTGAAATCTTGTCATCTGGGAGGATTTTGTCGTAGTCACCGGGGTCGGCGAAAGRCAGAGGCAGCAGGCCCTGCTTCTTCAGATTAGTCTCTGTATGAAAAACAAACAACAACAACAAAACACTTTGAATATGCAATTAAAAGAGCAGCTTTATGGATGAAAGGAGCAAAAATAAAGATCTGAGTTAAAACTGAGTCCAAGCAGTGAGGAGAACCATAAACAAAAAAATATACAACCACTTCATAAAAGATATATTTTGAATAAGTTCAAGGCAAGATAAATAATAAATAAATCTTGTGTGAGCTACAAGCTGGTTTATTTAAACTAAAAACCTCTATCTACCTGCAAAAGTTTAAATATCTGAACTATTTTTGTTTTCAAACAGAAACTTCCCATCTCCAAAAACTCACCTTTTCAAGACACTAAGATTTTTTTTTAGTGTAGACACTCGAAGCTGTTCTGTTACAACAGAAATAAAAACATATTCTCTAAATAATAAAAGTTTGCAACAAAAACCTGTTAAAAAATGTTGGCATTATGCAATAATGTTTTTCCAGGTCATGTGTCAAACGCAAGGTCCTCATTAACATTTTATCTGGCCCCAAAGGGAATACTTTAAATGTGAAATAGTTTTTCTTTTTCTCTTCTTTTTATTTAGTTCAGGACTATTCAACTAAACTGCTCCGGGGGCCACAGTTACTGCAGGTCAACAGCTGAGGGGCCAAACATCCAGCAATTAAAGTTATTATGTAAATAAACCAAGTATTACAAAGATCTGTTACCTTTGAATTAGTTTATTTTGCTGCATTTAGTCATGAATACAACATACAGAACCCTATAAAAGTAGTGATAATTAAACATTATCAAAAACAAAAYGAACACATTATGCCTCCTATTATTAGACACAAATAATATTCTGACATCTCTGACTTGCCAAATTTTTAAATCAATTTTATTTTCACTTTCATCATTTTATCTTCAACTGTTTGTAGTTTTAAGTGTCTTGAGTGTTTATAGAAATTGTTTTACCAACTTCTGGCCAAGATTCTGATGTTTCTGTAGATACCAAACGTCTCTGTTTAACTAAAAGAACTTAAAGTAATTAAAGTAGAAAACCGGGGGTTTGGGCTTAAGAGATGAATAAACCAATTGGCGGGCCGAACTTTGGTCACTCGCGTTGAATAGCCCTGATTTAGTTCATTCTGCTCCTGACAGCTGGCCAACTTTCAWGCCAAGAAAATTAAGCTGGAATGTTTCAYTAATCTTTGATTTTGGTGTGAAAGGAGTTACAGAGAATCAAATTTAACAACTTTTGCTGTATTCTTTTCTTATTTTAAAGTCAAATATTATAATTTTTAGGGACAGTTTTCTTTGCTTTATAGTCAATAATCAGCTTGAATATCTTTAGATTGCTAAAGGGATCCATGATTAGTTGTAACATTAGACTTTATTTGATAAACATTTATTTTAACTGTAAAATAAAGACTGTAAAAATACTGTAGGATGTTCAGTTTTATAATTTTTAAACTAAAAGTTTTTAAAAATATATTACACAGACGAGGCCATTTTATTTACACACAAAGCATTCTGGGTAAATGATGACGT
>NW_013952498.1:871712-875049 GCF_001266775.1 Austrofundulus limnaeus | reverse complement strand
GACCTATACACGTCATCATTTACCCAGAATGCTTTGTGTGTAAATAAAATGGCCTCGTCTGTGTAATATATTTTTAAAAACTTTTAGTTTAAAAATTATAAAACTGAACATCCAACAGTATTTTTACAGTCTTTATTTTACAGTTAAAATATACGTTTACTAAATAAAGTCTAATGTTACAACTAATCGTGGATCCCTTTAAAGACTGATATTTTCCTGTTTGCCAGTTTACCCACCATGGATTCTGGCGAAGCTCTTGACGATGATGGCTCTTCCTCCCAGGTGGCGTGGCTCCAGGGCGGCATGCTCCCGACTGGARCCCTCACCGTAGTTCTCATCTCCAACCACCACCCAGTTCACACCGTTGGCCTGAATTWTAAAATGAAAAACGGTTTTAAAATATTTTAACTCCCTGCAAATTAAAACGTCTAATAGTTCAAATGTAAGCAGTAAGATGTTAAACATCTCCTACACACCCGGTGTTTAAGATAAAAACAGTGTCACCCAACAATCAGGCTCACCTTGTAGAAACGGGCCACATCTGGAACCCCTCCGTACTCTCCGGTCAGGAGGTTCTTCACCTTGTTGACGGCGTTGTTCTCGATGTTGACAGCGCCGATCAGCAGGTTGTTGGAGATGTTGTCCAGGTGACCACGAAATTTCAGCCAGGGCCCGGCGGCACTGATGTGGTCCGTGGTGCATTTTCCCTTCACCTTGAGAGAGCAGGAGGTGACATGGAGGACTAGATTTCTCTAAACTGAGGACGCTCAAATGTCAATCTACAGCAGGTAAGATATTGTGTTCTCATTTTGAGATACTACAGAACTGTMGTTGCAGGAAACAGGAAAGCAAAGAAGCTAATTAAAAACCAGACAACCTGAATGTTAAGTTCACYTTTGAGCTGAAGAGTACAGATTCTCACGGTTCATGATTCCCTCTGCAGTAAAGGTATGGTTTCTCTTTACTGGCTTAGAGGCAGCTGACCACAGCACTGCCRGACTGGATGCAGCCTTACTATCAGCAAATACATCTTCATTCTTGTACAGCTAATCCATTACCAGAATGAAGTGCTGCTCTGATTAATCATGGCACTCAWAATCAAATAAAAATGTGTGCCACTTGCCCTTAAACAGACACAATCTTCATACAACATTACACTTAGGTTCACGCACAAACATTAGAAACAGGGTTCATTAGTTCTCTCCCTGCATTCTTCATGAAACAGGTTCCTTCTGCAGGAAGAAACCCCCCTCTGCTCCCAAATATTACATTACAGAAACAAGATTAGTGACAGCAAACAAAAAATTTCTTTTCATCAAGTGATGTTTTATTTGTGATTACTCGGCTCTGAATCTCATCTTATATGTTAAATTAAATCAACAATACTCCTTAAACAGTGACACAGAACTCAATATAAAATATAACGGGATTAACACTAAAACTGCATTAGTACACTGAGCTCCAGAGCCTGAACGCCTCTAAACAAACCAGCATTTTCACAATAAAACTTTTTTATATAGTCACTCTTCCAGCCAAGCTTCAGTTCCAGCTGTGCTGCATCATCCCACAGCCACCAAACACTGCACATCCTGATGTCAAAAACATCTGCTGCTACAACAACACCAAAATCCTCTCAACATGCGGTGCAGCCCCGCTTATTTCTCCTGATCTTTCAGAGGATACAAACTGACAATTACAGAGAAAAGACACATGTACTTCCTGCTCACCTTGATGAGGATTCTCATGTCCTCCAGATCTTTTCCGTTCCACTTGTCAAAGGGCTCCAGCAGCTGCAGGCGGTTACTGGAGGGGTTTACATCCACCTGTACAACATTAAAACAGAGTCAGACATGAGTTGTCTTTCACACAATAAACACAGCAGGAACATGTGAAACAAATCTGGGTTTTTTTTGTCCATATGCCAACTATATCTGATTTTTTTAATGATAGTTCTTTTTCATATGTAGTGCTGAACTAGAGACATATCTGATGCTTTACTAAATGACCCCAGTTTTAAAGGTCAAGTTGCCGTCCTGGATGACTGAGAATTTACACCAACACATGATACCAACAGTGGTATACCAACATGTTGGATAGTACCGATACTCGCACGATGGGATTAATACTAGAGTTTGTTTTGACTTTCAGTACATCCAGACATGCACTGAGTATCAGAGTAGGTGGAAAACATTGTACCAAACAAACAMGGCAGACGATAATTTTGTGGTTCTCATTCTTTTGATGTTGACATTTTKTTTTATSTGGATAACTTAAATTCTACTTTCTCTGATGCCATAAATGTAATCGTACTTATTGCAAAATACCACATTCACTGTAGTAGGTGGAGAGATAATAAGCCCTCCTTTKCCTGTTTAATGAACAAATTAAATCATGCTATTCTCCAGTAAGTACATTAAAATCACCATCTCACACCAGATCTCTACACATTTTCTCACTGTATGGCTTTGCTCCTTTGTGTTTACAGCTTTTTTTAATCATTATTTTATAACCTCTAACACATAGTTTCCAGTTATGATACCCTGCATGATGATTGTTACATTTTGTTTTATGCTGTTAATAAAATAATGCCCAYGGTTCGACAAATCCTTTTGCCRGAGGCAGGTAAAACTCACATTRGGGCAGGTGGGTGTGTCCCAARGCCTGGAGAAAAAAAATTGTTTTTTATGTATTGTTACCCACAGAGATGATAAAAAGATGGGGACYTTCGATCAGACATAAATCCATCTTGTCGGCTTGTGCTCTGAGAGCACAGAGCAGCAGRGGGTCAGTTCAACAGGCTCACWGTATGGAATGCCAATATTGCATTTATTTGGCTTCACCACGCTAAAGCTAGATTTAWGGCTGACGCGTCGCGRAGCGCYCYAGGGTGTGCYCGACAAAAGTGACGCAATAGCTCCGTCCCCGCCTCTGTGCATTGGCCCGGCGCTTCGTTTTGGGGCGTGTCGTGCACCTCCGATTTTTTGAAACTCCGCAAAGGCTAGTGCGCGTGCCGTTGACGACGGGCTGCTCTTGCTGATTGTATTTCAGCATTTATATGATCCCTCTATGAGAGATCAAGATGTTCAAATGGCACAGAATGTTTGGAAGGAGATGGCTGAAGCGATGCAGAAAGATGAATTTGTGTGTAGAAAGGCTTGGCTTGCGCTCCACCGCGCATCAGCGGCTAAACTACAAACGCAGGAAGCCGCACGGCTCAGTGCGTGCGCACTCAGCAAGCTCGAACGCACAGACCAAAGAGCGACTATAACTCAGCCTTTACATTCCAGTAATCTGAAATTGTTTTATGACTAAATTAGACATATTAGTTATTTAGGAT
>NW_013952498.1:862469-871311 GCF_001266775.1 Austrofundulus limnaeus | reverse complement strand
TGAAAGTGAAACTTACTGTCTGCTGAGCTCTCAACATTAGTTCTCACTCAGTGAAGCTCTTTTCAGATTAAAAATACCTTTGAGGAAATGTATTTTCAGATGCCAAGTAAACTGCATCATAGCGCACTCGCAACCCGCCGCCCCCAAGTGCGAAACCCCACCACCACCACCACCACCCACCGAACAGGACGGAACAGAAGCAGAAGGTGGTTCTTAAAGAGACAGAGGCCAATTTCAAAGTGTTTAGAAGAGGAAGTGATGGGAAGATAAGTTTATTTTCTATTTAAACATAAAAACAGCATTTTAATAACAGCTAAAGGTGACATAGATACTTTATTATGGTATAGTATTTAAATATATGCCTGAGAAACACATAATACTGGCCCTTTAATATTTTTGTAGTACAAATACAGTACACGTTTTTCTTATATTTTATTATTTTTGAACATTTTTGTTTCGGGCAGCTAACTTTTCATGTCGGGCAGGTAAAGAAAAAAAATCTTGTCGAACCCTGGGATGGTGGTTGTGTTTGAATTATAATGTGAACGCTCTCTCCAAAAAAAAAAGTTCATATGAACACAAAAATCAGTTTTGAGCATTAGGATCTGCAGCGTGAATGAGTCCACGTTACCATGACTGTGTTGCCCTCTGCAGGAGGGTACTGGTAGGTGTCCTGACCCGGGTCAAAGTCTCTGGAGGGGAGCTCATCACCAGTAGGAGGTTCTAGTTTAAACTTCTCCCCACTGGGTGCAGTCAGGTAATCAGTCTCTGGATTGAAGTTGAGAGTCCCTGCGAGAGCCAGCGCAGTGACAATCTGCACACAAACAAATTAACAACAGTCACAGACTAACAACACATACAGAACWGAGTGTTTTCATGTAAAATGTTAAAGAGAAAGTTAAAACTTTTGTACTGTAAACGTTCAGTTTGTAGTTGATCTTACTTCAGGTGAGGTGACGAAAGCATGAGTYGCTGGATTTGCATCGTTCCTGGCTGTGAAGTTCCTGTTGAAAGATGTGACGATGGTGTTCTTCTCTCCTTTTTTCACATCCCTCCTGAAACAAAAGCAGACAAAAGATAGAAATATATTGTTTGACTGTCTCTCAGTGGACAAGTATTTCACAATAATACAGGTTTAAATGCCTGCTAGTAGTCTATATTGATTGAAATATTGTAGTTTATATGTAACACAACTAGATAAAACAACAAAAAAGCTTGTATATATAATAAAGATGATCATCTCATTTTATGATAATCAGAAGTTTTCTTATAACCAAAGGGCAGATCTGTAGGAAATAGTTTGGGAACCACTGCTTTACAACAAAATGAGCAAAGCAAACAAAACGCTTCAGAAACAAACCAAACCTGTGATATATTTGGGAATCTAATGCATCTCCATTGCCCTGATCACTCAAAACTGACTGACTAGGGATGCAAGTTATCAATTAATGAATTAATCTAAAGTTGATRYATCTTGCTAACGACTAATTGAAAAGCGGCCTTAAAAACCTGAGTTTTCTCTTGTATCAAGTGAGTCTTTCCATAACATGAAGGGTTATTCTTGTATAATATGCTGACTTAAAAAATGAAGCAGATCAATATATTTTAATAATTTATTTTGCCAGATGTATTAAAAACTGATTGAATAAACAAAAAATGTGGATCTCTCACACATTATTAAACTGGACATTTTTATAAAATATAATGAAACAGAAATCTATTAGGCTGCTTGAATGGTGGGAAATAGATGAAAAGAATAAAATGTGATTTTTAGATGTAAAACAAATATTAATTTATTAATATAATTAGAATATATTTACATTTATGATTTTTCTCTGATTCTTTACTTTTTGCTGCCGCCGAGGTGGTTCTCTCTTTGGCTAAAACGACAGATTTTTTGTTTTATTTTGTTTTTTACTCTGAGAGGAAAGTGGGTCTACCTGGACTTCAGGTGTTTTCCATGGCTGGAACATAAACCCCTTACTCTGTTTTCTAGAGCTCAGAACTGATCCTTGGTTCTAATGGACCAGTAAGCGTGGTACTGGAGAAGGTCCTGGTCAGGTATCCGAGAGCTGCTCGAGCCTTTTTGTTTCTCTTCGTCCTGTAGACTTCTTGCTGCTTGACAAATAACTTTGGGCCTCGTCAAGAAAAAGATTGGAGTTTTTTTTATATATTTTTGGGTCAAGAGAAGAGTTGAGGTGTTTTTTTTTTCCACGGGACCATGTTTCCTGCAATGCACATCAAATCGGACTGCCATTTTAAAGAAAATAAAATGTGGCATTTACGATTCATCATAACTCKGGTTTTACGTTGCCTAACAACACAATTTAAAACTTGTTTAAGCTTGCAGTCTCTACTTTTGACTCAAATTGAAAAAGAGTCTCAGAGAAGGCACAACTTTCCGGTTAGAGCGATTATCAGTTAATCAAATAAACAGATTTTAATCTAATAAACCATTATTCAACAATTAATGGTAAGTCGATTAATTGCTTCRAACCCTATGACTTACAGTATTCTAGTGACTAAAATGCACAAAAAAAGAAGAAGAATCAGGAAATTGTGGGTCCATCACAAAGGATTTTGTCAACTTTCACAAATAAGCTTCTGAAAACTTTTTTAAACACTGCATATATACCTGTCCCACTGTCCGATGCAAGGACCACAAGCYTTAGCGAGAACAATTCCCCCAACATCACTCAGGATCTTGGCCTGAAAAAGAGACGGGATGAATTTCAGAAGACATCTTTGTTCAAAGACACAAAACAGTTTGAATTCTCATTTCCTACGTTTTCTTTGTTACACTTATTTATCCATCTCTTCGGTGTGTTTCTGACTCACATATCCATCCCGCTCGATTGTGGCTCGAATTTGTTCAGATCCTGGTGTGACTGTGAACTGGGCCCGGCACTTCAGGCCTTTATCCAGAGCCTGCTTGGCCAGAGAGGCTGCTCTGCCCATGTCTTCATAGCTGGAGTTGGTGCAGCTGCCGATCAGACCTGTTTGTATGTTCAGAAAAAAGAAATCAAACTGAAGAAAAAAAGATGAGAAAAGTCTAAAATCAGCCATATTTATCAAATAAAATCAGTTTATTTCTGGTTGAAAATGAGATGCTAAAAAACTTGATTACTATGCCTGAATCCTGCTTATTCTGAAAATGACTAAAATGATGTTGCCTTCAAGGTGACTTTGGAAACCTGGCATCACGACTGAGCTGTAATGCAATCTGATCATATCTGCTCAATAAAACAGCGAGTACAAACCAAGATCGAGCGATCAAATTTCACCGGACAAAGCATTAAATGTGACTGTAAGAAGATCCAGCCGTGTCACAAATACTGACCAACTTTGACCTCCAGGGGCCAGCCGCTCTTCTTAGCTATGGCCCCTATCTCAGAAACGGGGTGGGCCAAGTCGGGGGTGAAGGGTCCGTTGATGTGGGGCTTCAGCTGTAAGATGCAGAGGGGGATGAATAAATGGGACACCTATGTACTGCCACATACTGTATGTTAAAACGAGTGTTTTAGTTGGAGTCATGGCTCCCTAAGGTCCCCCTCACACTGGATGCAGACCCCACTGTGCTCTCCTTGACCTGTTAGAACATGACTGGATTGAGGCAGATTTGAAAGAAAGAAATCGTGATGCTGCTGTGCTCTTAGTATTTGCCAAAAAGGTGTTTACTTGGAAAGTTCCGTGTCCTTGAGACGCTTTCTTGCACCCTCACCTCTCTCCCTATACACACAGACCTCCAACTGCACCACCCATGGTTCCAGCTCTGACATGACTTATTCTATCAGGATTATAGCTACATGCTAGAAGAGATCCACTCTATTGTCACTGGTTTAACATTTGGTGTTTCAATGACTCTGGCTGTGTATAAAATTCAAGGGCTGCATCCTTCGAAGGACACGGCCTACCAAGTCTAGGTGGGCCGGGTCCTTTTGTCATCTGCAAAGACTGGAAAAAGGTGGCTGTGAATAAAGCTTGCCTCCACATAGTAATGCCCCTTTTCCACTAGTGCCACTTAGTGTATTGTCGGTACGGTTTGGTACGGTTCCAAGCCATTTCCATTAGGCCAGATTCATGGAACCGGCTCTTTTTTTTAGTACCTACTTCATTGTGGTTCCAACCGGCCCCAGCTGACATCAAAATGCAACGTCAGAACACTGTTCGTCACTGATTGGCTTAATTTTTGCAAATGTTTAAGTGCACAAGCGTCCAACTTGAASCGTTGGATGCGATTTTGATGCTGAAATCGCGTTCGGTGTGAAATGCAGCATAAGGCTATATGAGCTCGTTTACAATGATTTCTGACACAAAGAGACGAACAACAACCACTTTAAACTTTCAATTCTTGTTTCTGGCAGATTTTTAATTAAAACTGTATTCCTGTCTCTCACTTCCTCCATTACAATGCATATTGGGATAGGGTGGACTGAGAAGGAGCCACATGACCCATCCCTCAAATTGGGGGGAAAAGGATGAAGAGCCTTCGGCACGTCGCTGTGAGGTAACTGGCCGACAAATTGGTCTTCAAAGGATGCAGCCCCTGAATTTGGACACAGCCTTTATCACGATCTGCAGAATTTTCCTTTATGCCAGGTTTCTGGGACTACAGAATCAGATTTATGCTGTTGTCGAGGAGAAAACCCCAGTCAGCAGCACGAAAGGATGCATGTGGAGGGATTTTCTGTGCTGAACCTCAAGAACATCCACCTTTTGTCTTTCCTCACACAGCAAGTCTGAGCATGATGAGAACAAGGGCTTCTTGATTTGGGTCCAAAACTCAAACGAAGGACAGCTTGGCAGGATGCGGTATTTATTTATTTGTTTAAGTATCAAGGTCACTTATCCAACAGAGAGAACCAGGTTACGAGACTGTTTGAACCATTTAAAAATGCATTTTGTTCAAATAAATCTCCCAGCTGACAGTCTTTCAGTTGTTTTGCTTAGTTATAAATTAAAGCACTTACATCAATGATCAAACCATGCTGGTGAACGTGTCATGAATATTCTGCCACCATGACCTCTAACACTCCACCTAGGACCCTGATACTCTGTCATCAAGACATCGCTACAGAAAATTAAGGTATGCTCTGAACCCTCCATGAATTTTCAAGCTCTGTCAAATAAAACAGGAGGCACAGTGCGTTCTTAATATGTGCCAGAAGGCTTTGCCAAGATCCTGCAACGACCGTCCTCTTTCTGGCTGACTCTTTGTTATCCAGTGTGGTGGGGGCCTTCAAGCCTGAGCTGTCTGTTAAAAAGTTATTTTTAGCGTGGTTGGCTGTAGAACTCATCGAGTCAAAGACAAATAAAGAAAATCTACAACTTTATAAATTCTAACATCTAAACATTTTAGTTTGCTTCTTTTTTAGGTCACCTCGCTCAGGTTGATGTCAATCACTTGGTCGTATGCACAACCTTCGTCCGGCACCAAGTCCTCTTTAAACTCATTAGCAACTGATGCAATTTCTGCATGAACAAGACAGATGGAGGTAAATCAGCAAATAAAAGACTCAGTGAATCAAACCGAACTGTATAACACCGACCTCCACGACCCGTTTTCTCTAGGTACGTGCTCATGCGGTGGTTGTAGGGGAAAACAGATGTAGTGGCTCCAATTTCAGCACCCATGTTACAGATAGTGGCCATTCCTGAAATGTAGAATTATAAAGATTACAGTAAGTTATTGATTTATGGTACCTAAAGAGAGATCAGCAAAATTTTAAACCTTGCACTGCAGTTCCTTCTTACCAGTGCAAGAGATAGAGTCAACTCCAGGTCCATGATACTCCACAATGGCTCCTGTGCCTCCTTTCACCGTCAGGATGCCGGCGACCTTCAGGATGACGTCTTTTGGGGAGGTCCAGCCAGACAGGGTTCCTGTCAGTCTCACTCCAATCACCTGAGGGGAAAAGAAGACGCAGGATGCTAAAAAATTACTGATTAATTTAATCAAATTAATCAGAGAATGCCAGGAGTCCTCACTTTGGGGCACTTGAGCTCCCAGGGGATTCCAGCCATGACATCAACGGCGTCGGCTCCACCCACTCCGATACAGATGGCCCCCAGACCACCGCCATTGGGTGTGTGAGAGTCAGTACCAATCAGCATCACTCCAGGATAGGCATAATTCTCCAGGATGATCTGCAAAAACACAAGCACTTTTATTTGTTTTCTGGTTTTCTTTTGGTCGAAAACATTTTAAAGTAAAACATTTGGAAAAGTAAGACTGAAGATTTGATTAATTCTCTGACACCTAGGGGTGTCAGAGAATATATTAAACATCTCTTTCAGATACATTTTAAAAGACACAAAAATATTTTAATAATTGCCTGACATGACCTCTGACTTCCTTTCTTTACTATATGGACCTGTTACAAAGTTCTTTTACAAAACATAATTTCACACTACATGAACAAGCCAATATGTTATACTTTAATGCCATAAAAGTCTAATTTCTAGAACCTTTCAAGATTAATTAAAGACACTAACATCATCATACAGTACATTAGTGTTAAGGTTACCTGATGAATGATCCCTGAACCTGGTTTCCAGAAGCCGACACCATATTTTGCTGCAGCACTTGCAAGAAAGTTGTACACTTCCTCGTTAACTTCCTGAAATCAGAGTATATTTGGAAAAGGTTTTACACAACATGTTTTTATTACACACGAGTGTCTTGCAAGTATTTATGAACATAAAAACCGAACCCAGATTGAAGTTGTCACATTCAGTCTGGCTTTGACACATGTGGTGAACCAGATCATTTGATTTAGTTTGAAGCAAAGTGGGGTGTGCTAACCACTGTGCGGTGCTGCTGCCAGGGCAAATAATTACACTTTGACCAGATTAACAACAGATAATCATATACAATAGGTTGCCTTCAGGCCCCGACCTCCCTTGAAAAAGAGATCTGCAATCTCAACAGGATTTGCCTGGTAAACAAAAAAGGTAAAATAAAAAAAAGTCAATTCTTTAAACTGAGGTTATTCATAGAGCTACCTACAAGCAGAAAAATTACCTTTTCACAGAACCCCACTTCAAAAAAGCAAAACAGTTGRTTTAAATATGCACTGCCTGGCCAAAAAACAGTTGCCACCAAAAAATAAGCAAAAAAGGTCACAAACACTAATATTTTGTTGGACCACCTTTAGCTTTGATTACAGTACACTTTCACTGTGGCATTGTTTCAATAAGCTTCTGCAACGTCACAAGACTTATTTCCATCCAGTGTTGCATTAATTTCTCACCAAGATCTTACATTGATGATGGTAGAGTCTGACCTTCTCCAGCACATCCCAGAGATACTCAATGGACTCTGTGGAGCCAATCCATGTGTGAAAATGTCTCATGCTCCCTGAACCACTCTTTCATAATTCCAGCCTGATGAATCCTGACATTGTCATCTTGGAATATTTAGTTGTACCATCAGGGCAGAAACAATCCATTGATAGAATAACCTGCTCATTCAAGTCAGCTGACCTCATTCTTTCAGCACAGACTGCTACTGAACCTACACCTGACCAACTGCAGCAACCCCACATCATAGCACTGCCCACACAGGCATGATGGGTGCCTCACTTCACCTGGCTCTCCCCTAACCCAGATGCACCCATCACTCTGGAACAGGGGAAATCTGGACTCAGACCACATGACCTTTTCCATTGCTTCTGAGTCCACTCTTTATGCTCCCTAGCAAACTGAAGCCTTTTTGTACAGTTAGCCTCACCTTTTAGTGGTTTTCTTAAGGCTACACAGCAGTTCAGTCCCAATCCCTTGAGTTCCCTTATTGTGCGTATGGAAATGCTCTTACTTTCACTATTAAACATAGCCCAGAGTTCTACTTTTGTTTTTCTTTGATTTGATTTCACCAAATGTTTAAGTGATCGCTGTTCATGATCATTCAGGATTCTTTTCCGGACACATTTCTTCCTCGAAGACGATGGGTCCCCACTATCTTTCCAGTTTTAAATAATGCATTTGACAGTTCTTAACCCAATTTTAGTAGTTTCTGCAATCTCCTTAGACATTTTCTCTGCTTGATGCCAATGATTTGACCCTTCTCAAACAGACTGACATCTTTTCCACGACCACAGGATGTGTCTTTCCACATGGTTAAGAAATGAGAAGCAACTCATTGCACCAGTTGGGGTTAAATAACTTGCTGCCAGCTGAAAGATAACCACCCGTGCTGTAATTATCCAATAGGAGGCTCGTACCTATTTGCTTATTTAAATCCAGTTGGCAACTCTTTTTTTTTTTTTTGGCCAGGCAGTGTATTTGCAATGTTTAATTAATAAACTAAATCATAAATTTTGTCTTGCATTCATTCAAAAATCCTTATGAAATATTGAGCCAAACATTTTTCTGTCCAAAAACATGCCTTGTGTTTYTGTGCCAAATGATTTATTGTTTTTGAACTCTTGTTCATGTTTGTGTCTAACAGTAAAAACATACAGTGGAGGACTTTTACTCCCACCTTAGCCCTCTGTAGGTCCTCAACGCCTCCAATCTGAGCCTCAATCAGGTGATCACAGTGGATGGTGGAGGGAACGGCCACTTTGGGCAGGCCGCTGCTTATAAACTGCAGCATGGCCATCTGGGCTGTGGCGTCCTGCATGGCCACACGGTCAGGACGCAGACGCAGATACGTGCGTCCACGGTCAATCTCCTGGCCTGCCGGATCGTCCAGGTGGCCGTAAACGATCTTCTCCGACAGAGTGAGAGGCCTGTTTAGCCTGGTGGGGGTGGATTAACACAACACAGATGGGAAGAATCGTAACGTGTGTGTGTGTGTGTGTGTGTGTGTGTGTGTGTGTGTGTGTGTGTGTGTGTGTGT